>NC_037684.1:1972695-2138503 GCF_003255815.1 Theropithecus gelada
AAAAAAAAAAAAAAAAAAAAAAGAGTTTCTCCAGCAAACAGGCAGGTGGTGTAGGCATAGGACCTTCCAGGCAGGGGCAGTAGCAGGCCCTGGGGCTACATGGGGAGTGGGCATAGTGTTCAGAGCCAACCTCACCTGGGGACAGGCTGGGACTTATGGAGTATACGTGGGTTCAGTGCTCACCACCCCACAGATAATGCCAGGGACCAGGCTTCGGCAGCAAGACGAATTCCAATGTCCACAGCTCGGGAGGCTTCCGTGCTTTTTGCTAACTGGGAACCCCAGCTTGCCTCCCTTTTCCTTCGCTTCTTGGGTCCTCATGGACTTCCTCCAGCCCTGGCTCAGGCTGCTCGTTTCCCTCCTGGTGGCCACGCCTGGTACCACAGTGCTCTCCGACACAGGGAAAAAGTCCCCAACCTGCAGATAGGGACCCAGCTATACATATCTGGAAAGTGAGCCAGTATTAAGCAGGCATATTTCCCAAAGACTTGTCATGACACGGATTTGATTTTTGGTGGGTTGACTTATATAATGATGAGTCTTGTAAACTCGAGTCCTGTGAATGAGCAGTTCTATCTAGCAAGCCACGTTCCAAGTCACCTATGTAGAAGCACACCACCAGGACTGCCCTAGGATGTTGCAAGGATCAGACTGCGCTGGTGGCATCCCTTCAAGGAACCAGACCCCCAGCCCTGTGGGGCTTTACACTAGGACAAAAGATACACACTATTAAAGTGCTAGCCTGTCAACATTTCACACGCCTCCCACCAGGAACTTCCTTCCCAGCACACACCCGTTTGCTGGGGTTTCTCTGGTCACTCAAGGCCTCTCACTCCCTCCAGAGTTGACTGCCAGCACTTCTTCCCTAGACCCCCATCAGCCAGCCTGCCACCACCTGCCACACTTAACCCCCATGTATTGGGCATCCCCAGAAGTCAGACTGTACCTTATTCTCCAGGGGAAAAAAAAAAAAAGAAGAAGAAGAAGAAGAGAAGAATAAGAATAAGAATAAGGGAGGAGGAGGAGGAAAGAAGAAGAAGAAAGAAGAGGAAGAAGAAGAAGAAAGAGGAGGAGGAGGAGAAGGAGGAGGAGGCAGAGAAGGAGAAGGAGGAGGAGGCAGAGAAGGAGAAGGAGAAGGAGAAGAGGAGGAAGAAGAAGAGGAAGAAGAAGGCTGGTTGAAGTGGCTCATCCCAACACTTTTTAAAAAATTAGCTGGGTCAGGCAAGGTGGCTCATGCCTAGCACGTTGCGAGGCCGAGGCGGGTGAATTATCTGAGGTCAGGAGTTTGAGACCAGCCTGGCCAACATGGTGAAACCCCGTCTCTACTAAAAATACAGAAATTAGCCAGGTGTAGTGGCACGCGTCTGTAATTCCAGCTACTCAGGAAGCTGAGACAGGAGAATCACTTGAACCCGGGACACAGAGTTTGCACTGAGCCAAGATCGCACCACTGTACTCCATCCTCGGGAGCCGAGCGAGACTGTCAAAAAGGGAGGGAGGGAGGGAGGGAGGGAGGGAGGGAGGGAGGAAGGAAGGAAGGAAGGAAGGAAGGAAGGAAGGAAGGAAGGAAGGAGGGAGGGAGGGAAGGAAGGAGGGAGGGAAGGAAGGAAGGATACATGAGAACTGCAGGAGATTACTTTTTACTGCAATATGCAATTTACTGAAGACACAAACTGCTCACATGGAGACGGTTAGCACCATATGGTATTGTAAGCAGATACTCACAACGCTTGAGCTCATCACAATAGCAACAGGAGGTGGAAATAATTATAGTAGTATAGTCTATACTACAGTTAACTTTATGCAGTTATGATTTAATACTGCATCCTTACATTTGTTTACATTTCTCTTGACCGCAAATGGCAATGGCACCGTGTATTATCTGTGAGTGTGTACCTGCTTTGATAAATGTTAACTTTTAAAATAGATTTGTGTATATTTCATCAAAATATTTATAGAGAACAATCTGCATACAAGAGAAGCCATGCAGTTAAAACTGTGCTGTTCACAGCCGAGCGCAGTGGCTCATGCCTGTAATCCCAGCACTTTGGGAGGCAGAGGTGGGCAGATCACCTGAGGTTGGGAGTTTGAGATCAGCCTGACCAACATAGAGAAACCCTGTCTCTACTAAAACTACAAAATTAGCTGGGCGTTGCGGCACATACCTGTAATCCCAGCTACTTGGGAGGCTGAGGCAGGAGAATTGCTTGAACCCAGGAGGCAAAGGTTACAGTGAGCCGAGATCGCGCCATTGCACTCCAGCCTGGGCAACAAGAGCGAAACTTCATCTCCAAAAAAAAAAAAATTTGTGCTGTTCAAGGGTCAATTTTTATAGACACACAATTGCTTTTTGTGTGTTTATCTTATATCCTCAGTGTTGCCGAAGAAATTACATTGTTTGGTTTTCAAATATTGAAATACTCTTGCATGCCTAGGATTAACCTCTCTTAGTCATGGTGTATAATTATTTTGTATATTGCTGAATTCTATTGCTACTTAACATTTTAAAAATAGGCTGGGTGTGGTAGCTCATGCCTCTAATCCCAGCACTTTGGGAGGCTGAGGTGGGAGGATTTCCTGAGTCCAGGAGTTCAAGGCCAGCCTGGGCAACATGGCAATCAATATCCAATCTCTTAAAAAAAATTTTTTTTTAAATACATTTGTTGGGCCGGGCGCAGTGGCTCAAGCTTGTAATCCCAGCACTTTGGGAGGCCGAGATGGGTGGATCATGAGGTCAGGAGATCGAGACCATCCTGGCTAACACGGTGAAACCCCGTCTCTACTAAAAAATACAAAAAAAAAAACTAGCCGGACGAGGTGGCGGGGGCCTGTAGTCCCAGCTACTCCGGAGGCTGAGGCAGGAGAATGTCGTGGACCCGGGAGGCGGAGCTTGCAGTGAGCTGAGATCCGGCCACTGCACTCCAGCCTGGGCTACAGAGAGAGACTCCGTCTCAAAAAAAAAATAATAATAAATAAATAAAATAAAAATAAAATAAAATACATTTGTTTTTGTTAGAGATGGGATCTTGATCTGTCCATCCAGGTTGGAGTGCAGTGGTGCTCTGCTAGTTTAGTACAACCTCAAACTCCTGGGCTCAAGTAATCCTCCTGCCTCAGCTTCTGTGTAGCTGGGACCACAGGTGTGTGCCACCATGCTTAGCTAATTTTTTAATTTTTTTTTTCTTTTTTTGTAAAGACAGCATCTTGCCACGTTGCCCAGGCAGGTCTTGAACTCTTGGCCTAATGTGATCCTCCTGCCTTAGCCTCCTAAAGTGCTGGGGTTACACATATGAGCCACTGCACCTGACCCAAATCTTAAAAACATGTATTTAAGGCCGGACATGGTGGCTGACACCTGTAATCCCAGCACTTTGGGAGGCCAAGGCAGGCAGATCACCTGAGGTCAGGAGTTCGAGACCAGCCTGGACAACATGGTGAAACTCCATCTCTACTGAAAATACAAAATTAGCCAGGCATGGTGACAAGTGCTTGTAATCTCAGCTACTCGGGAGGCTGAGGCAGGAGAATCACTTGAACCCGGGAGGCAGAGGTTGCAGTGAGCCGAGATTGCACCACTGCACTCCAGCCTGGGTGACAGAGCAAGACCCCATCTCAAAAACAAACAAACAAAAAAACCCATGTATTTAGTACTCTACCTAGAGATAAAGAATATTGCAAAATAAACTTTGGTGCTTCTCCTGAACTCATTTTGGGACCATGTTGTGGACAAAGAACAGTCTAAAAACCAAAAGTGTCAAAAGTAATTCTAATTTTTCAGAGATCCCCTTCATAAGTCATAGTAACATCTCTTACAATTCCCATCCTCAAGATGGTTGTATTAGTCAGGGTTTTCCAAAGAAACCGAACCAATAAAAGATACATAAATATAAATATAAGTTGTGTGTGTGTGTGTGTGTGTGTGTGTGTGTATGGAGAGAAAGAGAGATTTATTATAGGAATTGGCCCAAATGATTATGGAAACCATCAAGTCCCATGATCTGCCACCTGCAAGCGGGAGAATCAGGAAATCTGAGGGTGTAGTTCGGGTTGAGTATGAAGGTATGAGAACCAGGAGCACTGATGTCCAAGAACAGGAGAAGATGAATGTCCCAGCTCAAATAGAGAAACTGAATTTACCCTTCCTCAGCACTTTGTTCTTTTCAGGCCCTCAATGGCTTGGATGACGCCCGCCCACATTGGTGAGGGTGATCTTCTTTACGCAGTATTACAATTCAAATGCTAATCTATTCTGGAAACACCTTCATAAACACACCCAGCTATCTGGGCATCCCTTAGCCCAGTTAAGTTGATATAAAAATTCGCTCTGCACAGTGGCTCACACCTATAATCCCAGCACTTTGGGAGGCCGAGGCAGGTGGATCACGAGGTCAAGAGATCAAGACCAACCTGGCCAACATGGTGAAAACCCCATCTCTACTAAAAATACAAAAATTAACTGGGTGTGGTGGCATGCGCCTGTAGTCCCAGCTACTCAGGAGGCTGAGGCAGGAGAATTTTTTGAACCTGGGAAGCGGAAGTTGCAGTGAGCCAAGATCGTGCCACTACAGTTCAGCCTGGCAACAGAGCGAGACTCCTTCTCAAAAAACAATTACCATCACAGAGGTGTTTTTAATAAGTAGTACTGGGTCAATTGAAAGTCCATAGTCCATTCAGAAAAAAAATATTGACTTCTACATTACACCTACAGAGAAATCAATTCTAGATAAATTGTAAATGGTAAGATAATAAAGCTTTTTTTTTTTTTCTTGAGACAGAGTCTCACTCTGTTGCCCAGGCTAGAGTGCAGTGGTGGATCTCAACTCACTGTAACCTCCACCTCCTGGGTTCAAGCTATTCTCTTGCCTCAGCCTCCTGAGCAGCTGGGACTACAGGCACACACCATCACACCTGGCTAATTTTTGTATTTTTAGTAGAGATGGGGTTTCGCCATGTTGGCCAGGCTGGTCTTGAACTCCTGACCTCAGGTGATCCACCCGTCTTGGCCTCCCAAAGTGCTGGGATTACAGGTGTGAGCCACCACGCCTGGCATAATAAAGCTTTTTAGAAGAAAACAGGAGTATATCTTAATAGCCTTTGAGTAAGCAAAGATGATTTCAACAGGACACAAAAAGAACTTTTATTATTCACAAGGGATCCTTAAAAGAGTGAAAATGCAAGCCATAGAATAGGAGATTTTTGTAGTACATTTAACTGACAAAGAACTCATATTCAGGATATATAAAGAACTAAAAATCAGTATGAAAAGGATGGAAAACTGAATTTTTACAAATGGGCAAAGGACTTGAACAGACACTTCACAAAAGAAAACATTCAAATGGCTAAAAAACATAAATAATTGTGCAATCTCATTTATCACCGGAAGTACAAATTGAAGCCACAGTCCAATACTACTACATCTGAATGGCTAAAAAAATTTTGTAAAAAAACAGAAAATATCAAGTATTGGCTAAGACAGCCAAGTATCTAGAAACAACCCAAATGTCTATCACCGGTAGAACAGATAAATAAATTGTGGATATTCACACAATGGGATATCATACAGCAGGAATAAAGGAACTACAACTAGGCAGCGCCCAGCTTAGGTCCTGTCCTCTCAGCCCGACCCCCAGCAGAAATAGAGCCCTTTTTCCCAAATGGTTTCCAAAATTAGCACAGTCTCATTACATGGAGATTTTGTGTTTGCAAATGCTCCTACTTGCTAAAATTTATGTGTGACTCAAAATTAATACTCTTGGCACTTTCTCAGCATTTTTGGGTCATTTAGGGTCAAATTTGAGTTATCCAATACACATTCCCAGCTGAGGCCAAACAAAGCAACACTTTGTCATCTTGTTTCAGCTCATAATGTAAATATGTTCTTCAAGGTCTATTTAGTGCCATGGTTTTTACATTTTTGTGCTTTTTGTCTGTGATTTCACTGTTTTTTTGTTTTTGTTTTTTTACGTTTTTGAGACAAAGTCTTGCTCTGTCACCCAGGCTGGAGCGCAGTGGCATGATCACAGCTCACTGCAACCTTGACCTCCTGGACTCAAGAGATCCTCCTGCCTCAGCCTCCAAAGTAGTTGAGACTACAGGCACACCCCTCCACACCCAGGTAACATTTTTATTTTTTGGAGAGATGGTGTCTTGCCACATCTTCAACTCCTGGGCTCAAGCGATCCTCCCACCTTGACTTCCCAAAGAGCTGGGATTAGTGCTGAGATTACAGGCATAAGCCACCATGCCCAGCCCTCTTTGAGCCACTTGATATCTACCAATAACCTTCTTTCTGCTTAAATCAAGTAGAATAGATGCTGTGGACCACAATTAGGAATCATGCCTAACAATAGAAGATCCAACAGTTGCTAATGGAACATACCTACTCCACATGGAAGAATGGGAAAACCTGAACTCTCTCTCTCTCTCTCTCTCTCTCTCTCTCTCTCTTTCAGGTCCTTCTTGTCAGCATTTAAGCATGTTAAATCGATCTCATCTTTTAAAAAATTCCCTTAGCCATATACTCTCCTCCATCCCATTCTCTCCTACTTGTCTCAAATAGATAGATAGATAAATTTGGCTTTGTTGTGTTTTGCTTTTTTATAAAAGTAAACCAAATTCAGAGGACAGGCTAAACATCATCTGTGTTGACTGGACACAGATGAAGAGTGAATTAGTGAAATGAAGAACTGAAGACAGAGCTGAAGAAATACTCAGAATTCAGCACAGAGGCAGATAAAATAGAGGTCTAAAACCTAGAGGATAGAATAAAGTATGAAGTCTAACATAGGTCTACTCTGAATTCTAGGAGGAGCGTCTAGAGAGAATGGAAATAGACCTTTTAAAAAAATGTTTAGAGACAGAGTGTTGCTATGTTGCCCATGCCCAGCTTTTTGCAGAGGTATTGGCTGAGGCGTTTCCAGAATTCATGAGAGACACAAATCATTCAATTCATACGTCGCATGTAGGATAATAAGTGATCCTGGAAAAAAACATTTGGGATGAAAGAAGGAGTCGTGTGCCAATAAACTGATAAACGAGTAGGTATATCAAACATCAACTGCACAAAAAAATATAATAATATTGTTTAACTTGAGGGAAGCGATAAAAAATAACTAGATAGAAACAAGATAATGGACTATATAAGGCAGAAGGGGATGATTGGTATGAGGAGAATGGTAGAGAACTGGAATAATTTTAGATTTTCAATAAAGTATGCGTGTCAAATGATTAATACTCTAAAAGAGGGGAAATAGAGTTTATAACCTCCAAAGCAAAGAGAGAGAGGAAGAATTAAATTTGAAAAGTAATATACTTCCAAATTAAGATGCAAAATCAACTAATCTTCCAAGTTAAGATGCATTTGCAACTAATATATCTCACTTCCAACCAAAAGCCCCAATTTAAAGTTGTGTATATATAATATAAAAATATATATTATATATAAATAGATATTTTTTATATGTGTGTGTGTGTATATATATATATATATATTTTTTTTTTTTTTTTTTGAGACTGAGTCTCTATCTATCGCCCAGGCTGGAGTGCAGTGGTACAATCTCAGCTCACTGCAACCTCCGCCACCCGGGTTCAAGCGATTCTCCTGCCTCAGCCTCCCGAGTATCTGTGCCCACCACCACACCTGGCTAATTTTGTATTTTTAGTAGAGACGGGGTTTCTCCATGTTGGCTAGGCTGGACTTGAACTCCTGACCTCAAGTCTTGCCTGCCTCGGCCTCCCAAAGTGCTGGGATTACAGGCATGAGCCACCGCACCTGGCCTCAATATGTATTTTTAAATATTTATTTTTAAAAAATTAATGGACGGGAGAAGCGTTGGGGAAGGGAAGACAACAACAGTAACAGTTTGGAAGACATGAACATATTGGCCAAATGACTTAACAATATACAGAAGCAGAATTCTGAGACAGCAGTGGGACACCAACCACATTCTCACCATGGAATCCTCCAAATACCTAGTAATTGGAAACTACAGGCAACTCTAAAACTGGAGATGGTATCGGAGTGGAATTTAAAATAAGGAGGATTAGGTAAAAGCTGAGAAGCAGTTAGATGCCAAATCCCCTCCAGTATTCCACACCATGGCAGCACTGCCTCTCCTAACCCTAGCAGATGACTGGGGGATTATTCTTGAAAGAAGGAATAACGAAAGGTCTTTGCCTGAAGGGAGGCTGATGAGCACAGCTGAAGACCACACTGGAAGGTGGGGTTATGTGACTGTAGACATACCGAAAACTAAGACTTCCCCTAACCCTTTTCTCCCACTGGGCTCCCAGAACGCTAGAAGTAAAACCTATATCCTTTAACTGGAAGATTAGAAGAGTCTTTTCTGAGGAATATGAACAGCCACAGAGAAAAGATCCAAAGATACAGAAACTTTGGTTTTCCAAACAGATGACCAATCCAGGTCACCACAATGAAACTCTTTGTGACTTCATTGACTCGGAGTATCTAATTTTTCCCCAACTCTTCTCTTTTTTTTTTTTTTTGAGACAGAGTTTTGCTCTTGTTGCCCAGGCTGGAGCGCAATGGTGCGATCTCAGCTCACCACAACCTCCGCCTCCCAGGTCCAAGCAATTCTCCTGCCTCGGCCTCCTGAGTAGCTGGGATTACAGGCATGAGCCACTATGCCCGGCTAATCTTGTATTTTCAGTAGAGACAGGGTTTCTCCATGTTGGTCAGGCTGGTCTCGAACCCCAACCGCAGATGATCTGCCCGCCTTGGCCTCCCAAAGTGCTGGGATTACAGGTGTGAGCCACCGCGCCTGGCCACCCCCTACTCTTAATCATAACAAAATGACCATGGATTATGATTATGAGATAAGCCTGGACCTGAGATAAGCCTCTAACATTGCAGGGAGGGACTAAAGCAAACAGGAAAAGCTCTCAGAAGAAATAGAAACTATACAAGAAAAAAAAACTCCAAATTTCCAAACAACCCTATTATTAGGCACAGTAGTGCACACTTGTAGTTCCAGCTACTCATGAGGGCTGAAGTGGGAGGATCCCTTGAGCCCAGGAGTTCAAGACCAGCCTAGGCAACATGTCTCAACAAAACAAAACAAATAACCTATTGTTAATGTCATTAGAGAGATAAGAGAAAATATTACATCTATGAAACAAGACTAAGATGCTATTTTTAAAAAGCATTAAAATAACAACAACAAAAAAAAGTGGTAGTAGAAATGAAAAACTCAAGAGAAAGTTGAAGAAATCCCTAAAATACTAAAGCAAAAAGAAAAGACAGGAAAAAGAGAGAGACAGTCCAGGAAGCCCAGAATCCAAATAATCCAAAAAGAGAGAACAGAAAAATTAAAGGGAAGAACACATCAATGAAATTATTCAAGAAAATGTCTTAGAATTGGAGGATGTGAGCTTGTAGATTGACAGAACCCACAGAATGTTCAGCAAAATTGTTAAAATAGACCCACTCCAATGCATATTATTGTCACATTGTAGGGTCTTCAAGACAAAGAGATAATCTTTAAGTTTCCAAAATGAAAACAAAAAAGCCTTCACAATAAGATCAGAAGCCAGAATGACTTTACAATTCCCAAAAGAGATACTTGAAGCAGAAATACAAAGAAGCAATAACTTCAAAATTCTGAAGAAAAATTATTTCCAACCTCGAATTCATTTTTGTTTTGTTTGTTTGTTTGAGATGGAGTTTTGCTCTTGTTGTCCAGACTGGAGTGCAATGGTGTGATCTTGGCTCACCGCAACCTATGCCTCCCGGGTTCGAGGGATTCTCCTACCTCAGCCTCCTGAGTAGCTGGAATTACAGGCACCTGCCATCATGCCTGGCTAATTTTTTTTTTTTTTTTTTGGTACTTTTGTGGAAAGAGGGTTTTACCATGTTGGCCAGGCTGGTCTACTACTCCTGACCTCAGGTGATCCGCCTGCCTCGGCCTCCCAAAGTGCTGGGATTACGAGCGTGAGCCACCACACCCGGCCACATTTATATTTTATTCATCAATTTTGGACTTGAGCTATCAACTTCCTATTGGAGTATAATTTAAATATAATATAACTATACTGGAAAGATTTAGCTCTCTTAAATCAAATAAGATTATAATTTTAAATTAAATCAAGATTCAGTGTTTACATTAGAATGTTCATGCAAATATTCATAGTTGGGTAATGTATATGATTATTATGATTCCTCTCTTAGTTTTGGCTTTTTCCTAAAGTTAATAATTGCCTAGTGTTTTCATTAGCTTGATTTCCTTTGTACGTATCACTAACCCTTCTCACACCATCTAAGATCCTCTTGAGAGCCAGATCCGGCAGCTCGAACCTGTAATCCCAGCTACTCAGGAGGCTGAGGTGGGAGAATTGCTTAAGCTAAGGAGTTTGAGACTACCCTGGGCAACAAAGTGAGACCCTGTGTCTAAAATAAAAATGAACAAATAAAACGTTAAAAAACATTTCACCATTTTGGCCAAAATACAGTTTCACCATTTTGGCCAGACTGGTCTTGAATTCCTGGCCTTTTAAAAAAAAAAGCCTCTTGGTACAATTTTCCAAAAGTTTAGTCACATCAGGTGATCCATCACTTTCATATCATTTCTTGGAGAGCTTTATTTCCCTCCGTCATGGAGACCTCGAATCTTCTTCAATCTAGGCTAGTTGATCTCTGGACCTGCTGCACCGCTAGGGTCTTCCTTAGTTGTCTCCTTGTAATACTTTTTCCCTTTTTCCTGAGTTGGGTTTCGTGCCTTCCTCCTTGACTTCCTTCTTCTTCTTCTTTTTTTTTTTTTTGAGACAGAGTCTCACTCTGTTGCCCAGGTTGGAGTGCAGTGGTGCAATCTCAACTCACTGCAACCTCCACCTCCCAGGCTCAAGTGATTCTCCTGCCTCAGCCTCCCGAGTAGCTGGGATTACAGGTGCACTACCACACCCCGCTAATTTTTGTATTTTTGGTAGAGACGGGGTTTCACCATATTGGCCAGGATGGTCTCCATCTCTTGACCTCATGATCCGCCTGCCTCGTCCTCCCAAAGTGCTGGGATTACAGGCGTGAGCCAACGTGCCCAGTCGATTTACTTCCTTTCTGTGGATCACACTCACCAGCAGAGGGCATGGTTATTATAACCCTCAATTATGTCCACGTGCCTCATGAGTCACACTGCTCCAACGTGAAGAGGGTATATATATATATACACACACACACAATTAGAAACAATGATAATATACATGTCAAAATAAATGGTGGAAAGAGTTGGAAATGGCTGATGTTGAGGAAGGTGACTAAGGGAGTGAAACGGGGTGGACAGGAAACTACCATTTTTTTAAGCTTTTCAGAATATTTGGGTATTTAAATGTCTATGATGTAAACACATCTTCAGTTTGAAGTTGAAGGACAGAAAAATATATGACAAGCAAATACAACTATAAGGACAAACTGACAAACAAGGATATTTGACACAGATTAATTTCCATCCTTATAGGAGACTTTAGCACACATTTCTCAGTAAGTTATAGATCAAGCAAATATAAAATTCACCAAAAAATGAAAAATGTGAGCAACTTAAACTTGATTTCTTATACATTATGTCTAGAACACTATAAAAAATTCAAGAGTACATATTTTTCTTAAGTATAGATGGATAATTTATGACAATTGGCCATGTATGAGGCAACAAAGTTTACCTCAACAATTTAAAAAATCAATAGTACACCAGGCCAGGAGCGGTGGCTCAAGCCTGTAATCCCAGCACTTTGGGAGGCCGAGACGGGCGGATCACGAGGTCAGGAGATCGCGACCATCCTGGCTAACGCGGTGAAACCCCGTCTCTACTAAAAAAAATACAAAAAAACTAGCCGGGCGAGGTGGCGGGCGCCTGTAGTCCCAGCTACTCAGGAGGCTGAGGCAGGAGAATGGTGTAAACCCGGGAAGCGGAGCTTGCAGTGAGCTGAGATCCGGCCACTGCACTCCAGCCTGGGCGACAGAGCGAGACTCCGTCTCAAAAAACAGAACAAAACAAAAAAAGTATACGGATAATATTATCTAATTATAGCACAATTAGGGCAGAAGTCAAAAACAGAAAACTTTCAAAACTTCCAATGTAGAAACTCTATAGAAGGGGTTAGCAAACATTTTTTATAAAGGGCCAGTTATTAACTGGAGCTATTATTAAAAATTAAATTACACACATTTTAAAATAATATTGAAAACAAAGGTAATGAATACTCAAAATCACCACTTCTTAATTATTTGATGATATTTTACTATAACCTATGCTTTTTTTTGAGACAAGTTCTCTCTTTGTCACCCAGGCTGGAGTGCAGTGGCACAACCATGGCTAAGTGCAGCCTCAGTCTCCCAGGGTCAAACGAGCCTCCCACCTCAGCCTCCCAAGTAGCTGGGACTAAAAGCGTGCCACCACACTCAGCTACTTTTAAAATATGTTTTAAAGAGACAGGGTCTCACTATGTTGCCCAGGCTGGTGTCCAACTCCTAGGTTCAAGTGATCCTCCTGCTTCAGTCTCCCAAAGTACATCTATCAATTGTATCTGTACTGTGAGAATACTATTATTAGGGTATACTATTTTATTTTAATTTTTATTACAGTAAATTATGCATAACATAAAATTCACCATCTTAAGTATGTTTAAGTGTACAGCTCAGTGGTATTATACACATTCATAATGTTGTGCAACCATCACCACTATCCATCTCTATTATTCTACTCAATTTGTAAAACTGAAATTCTATAAGCATTAAACAGTAACTTTCCATTCCCCTCTCCCACGGCCCCTGGCAACCACCATTCTACTTTTTGTCTCTATGATTTTGACTAGTCTAAGTACCTCATATAAGTGGAATAATACAGTATTTGTCCTTTTGTGATTGACTGACTTATTTCACTCTGCGTAGTATCTTCAAGATTCATTCCTATTGTAGCATATTGCAGAATTTCCTTCCTTTTTAAGGCTAATATTGCATTGTATGGATATATCACATTTTGCTTATCCATTCATCTATCTATGGACTTTCTTCCATGTTTTAGCTAATGTGAATAATGCTGCTATGAACACGGGTATACAAATATCTCTTTGAAACCCTGCTTTCAGTTATTCTGATGAAAACCCAGAAGTGAAATGGCTAGATAATATGGTAATTCTATTTTTAAACTTTTTCTTTTTTGAGATGGAGTCTTGCTCTGTGGTTTAGGCTGGTGCTCAGTGGAACAATCATAGTTCACTGCAGCCTCCAACTCCTGGCCTCAAGTGATCCTCCTGCCTCAACCTCCTGAGTACATTTTTAATTTTTTGAGGAACCACCATACTGTTTTCCACAGCAGCTACACCATTTTATGTTCCCACCAGCAGTACAGAAGGGCTCTAATTTCTCCACATCCTTGCTAACACTCATTACACACTCGTTATTTTCTTTTTCTTTCTTTCTCTCTCTCTTTTTTTTTTTTTTGAGACAGATTCTTGCTCTGTAACCCAGGCTGGAGTGCAGTGGCGTAATCTCGGCTCACTGCAACCTCCACCTCCCAGGTTCAGGGGTTCAGGCGATTCTCTAATTCTCCTGCCTCAGCCTCCCAAGTAGCTGGGACTATAGGCGCCTGCCACCACACTCAACTGATATTTGTATTTTTAGTAGAGACGGGGTTTCACCATTTTGGCCAGACTGGTCTTGAATTCCTGGCCTCAATGATCTGCCTGCCTCAGCCTCCCAAAGTGCTGGAATTACAGGTGTGAGCCACCATGCCCAGCCTATTTTCTGTTCTTTTCTTTCTTTCTCTTTTCTTTTCTTTTCTCTCTTTCTTTCTTTCTTTGAGACAAAGTCTCTCTCTTTTGCCCAGGCTGGAGTGCAGTGGTGCAATCTCGGCTCACTGCAACCTCTGCCTCGGGTTCAAGTGATTCTTCTGCCTCAGCCTCTTGAGTAGCTGGGACTACAGGCACACGCCACCACGCCCATCTAATTTTTGTCTTTTTAATAGAGACAGAGTTTCACCATATTGGCCAGGCTGGTCTCAAAACTCCTGACCTCGTGATCCACCAGCCTCAGCCTCCGAAAATGCTGGGATTACAGGTGTGAGCCACCATGCCCAGCTTATTTTCTGTTTTTTAAATAGTAGTCATCCTAATGGGCATAAGATGCTGTGAGACAAAGTGGCAAATGTTTGCCTCTGATCAGCCCCTGCCTTGAGAAGCCATGATTTCTCCTGCTTGTCAGCCCAACTTCAGAAACCCTTGACCCAGCGACTGAGCGCGGCCCTCTGGAAGAACACCTCGAAGACGACAAGCAGAACAGAGCACAGGCTCCCACATCTCTTCCCTGAATCACTGCATTTTTAGAAAAAGTAAGTTCAAAGATCCTAACCCTTGCCTTTTATTGTACATATGATAGTGTCAAACAGGATTAATGATTATGTCAAACTTTGGTGAGATTTTGCTGTAACGTAACTTCTGAGCACATTTGATGTAACTTCTGAGCACAGGCAGAGCCTCCCCACGTGATATATATAGGCTGTGGGCTGAAACGCTGCTTTGAAGTAGTCTGACAAAAACTCTCTGACTCTCCCGGTTGCAATCCTCAGTAAGACTCTGAATAAAACTAACTTTTAAGCCTGATTTTTTTCTTTGACAGTGATATCTCATAGTTTTGATTTGCATTTCTCCAATAACTAGTAATGTTGAGCATATTTTTGTGTGCTTATTGGCTGCTTGTATATCTTCTTTGGAGAAATGTCTACTTAAATCCTTTGCCCATTTTTAAGTCAGGTTGTTTGATTTTTTGTTTATCCAGATTATATAGAGAACTCCTGAAGAGTTCTGTATATAATCTGGATATTATTCTTATTATAATTATTATTTTGAAACAGAGCAAGACTCTGTCACCCAGGCTGGAGGGCAGTGGTGCAACCTCAGCTCACTCCAACCTCTGTCTCCCAGGTTCAAGCAATTCTCCTTCCTCAGCCTTCCAAGTAGCTAAGATTACTGGCATGTGCCACCACTCCCAGCTAATTTTTATATTTTTGGTAGAGATGGGGTTTCACCATGTTGGCCAGACTGGTCTTGAACTCCTCACTTCAAGCGATCCACTCCCCTCGGCCTCCCAAAGTGCTGGGATTATAGGCATGAGCCACTGTGCCAGGCCTAGATATTAATTTTTTATCAGGTATTTGATTTGCAAACACTTTCTCCCATTCCGTGGGTTGCCTTTTACTCTGTTGACAGTGCCTTTGATGCACAAAATGCTTTTAGTTTTATTTTTTATTTTTATTTTGCTTTATTTATTGATGTATTTTTTTGAGACTGGGTCTCTGTTGCTCAGACTGGAGTGCGGTGGCACAATCACAGCTAACAGCAGCCTCAACTTCCCAGGCTCTGGTGATCCTCCCACCTCAGCCTCCTGAGTAACTGGGACTACAGGCATGTGCCACCACACCCAGCTAATTTTTTGTATTTTTTTGTAGACAGAGTTTCACCATGTTACCCAAGCTGGTCACGACCTCCTGAGCTGATGGACTATCTGCCTGCCTTAGCCTCCCAAAGTGCTAGGATTACAGGTGTGAGCCACTGTGCCTGGCCTATTTTAATTTTATTTAAGTTTGATGTGTCTATTTTTTCTTTTGCTGCCTGTCCCTTTGGTATCACATCCAAGAAATCATTGTTAAATCTAATGTCGTGAAGCTTTTGCCCTATGTGTACTTCTAGCAATTGTATTGTTTTAGACCTTACACTTACTTAGGTCTTTGACAGATTTTGAGTTAATTTTTGTATATGGTATAAAATGGTCCAACTTCATTCTTTTGCATATGAATAGCCTTCAAAATGGTGTACTATTGAGCATCTCTTCCCAGCCCTGTATTCAGTGGTATCACATTGATAGCTTGGAATCAGACACAATGGGAGTATTTACACAATAGTAACTGGCACAAAACAAGACTTTTTTTTTCAGGGATCCACCTGTTAAATGTTTATCAGCACACCACTGGATGTACAACTTTGATTTGCATCCAAAGAATAAAATGGAGTAAAGGATGAATAGATGTGTGTTAAAGCAAATATAGTAAAAAGTAGAATCTAGATGGATACGTATCACATATTCACTGTTCCATTATTTCAACTTCTTTTTATATTTGAAAATTTTCACACTAAGATGTTGGGAAAAGTAAAGTGCGGAAAGGCAACAAAAAAAGAGAGATACTTTATTTATTTATTTATTTGAGATGGAGTTTTGATCTTGCTGCCCAGGCTAGAGTACAATGGCGTAATCTCAGCTCACTGCAGCCTCTACCTCGTGAGTTCAAGCAATTCTCCTGTCTCAGTCTCCCTTGTAGATGGGATTACAGGTGCCCGCCACCATGTCTGGCTAATTTTTTGTATCTTTAGTAGAGACGGGGTTTCTCCATGTTGGCCAGGCTGGTCTTGAACTCCTGGCCTCAGGTGATCCACCTGTCTCAGCCTCCCAAAGTGCTGGAATTATAGGCGTGAGCCACCATGCCCAGCCAAGAGACACTTTATATACTAGGGGAAAATGATATAAAAGATGGTTGACATCTCATAAGTAATAATGAAGGCCAGCAAACAATGAAACTAATTTCTTTTTTTTTTTCAAGAGAGAGGGTCTTATTATGTTACCCAGGCTGGAGTACAGTGGCTATTCACAGACACAATCATAGTGTACTACAGCCTTGAACTCCTGGGCTCAAATGATCCTACTGCCTCAGCCTCCTAAGTAGCTGGGACTACATGCATGCTCCACCATGCCCAGCTTAGAACTACATTTTTAAAGTGCTAAAAGTGGGGGAAAAACTGTCAACCCAAAATTATATATCCAACAAAATTATCTTTTAACAATGAAGGTGACATAGTGACATTTTCAGTTAAACAAAAACTGAGACAATTTGTCACTTGGAGACTGCACCTCAAGAAGTGGTAAAGTTATTCACACTGAAGATAAATTATACTACATTATTCAGATCTACAGAAATAAATCAAAGACATTGGAAATGGCAAAGTTGTAGGCAAATACAGAAATTATTTTTTTCTTTTCTTAATCTCTTTTTAATATATTAAAATTCAGTTATCCATAAAAGCAGTAATTTAATCTGAAAGTAAAGCACAAGAAGCAATATTAGAGTTTGTTTGGTATATTACGTTTTGGCTTTGAAAGCCATAGAAATCAATTATCCCAGTTTTCTTCCTATAAAAGACCATTTTTTCCAAAGCCTTATATGAAAACAATTTTAATTTGAATATAATGACAGATGATATTTCATAATACTTAAAATGTAAAGTGAAGTCAGTGACTCAAAAAAGTTATCACTGCAATGAGTTTGAGGGGAAAATTCATCATTTATATCATAACAGATATAAAACAATACGGTACAACTTTTTAGTGCTTGACAGGGATGAATCATGATAAAAAAAAAAGGTCAATATGAAACACTTTAATTATAGTAGCAATATCTACCATTTGAAGTGCATCCAAGCTCTTTACTATACTCAGAGTCAAGTATATTTATTTTCACATGTGTTATAACTGCTATCGCAAAGGAAAAATATTGTCTTATTTTCCAAGAAATACACACAGAGCATTTTTTTCTTCATGGAACTTGTGTAAACCAATATAAGACCTAAATTCTTCACATAATATATAAAACAGGAGAAGCTTCCTCAGATTGATGTTTTGAAGTCTGGAATGCTGGCACTTTCCAAGTAGGCAACAAGTTCATTCCTGTAATCTGGCTCAGAGCTGCTGCTGACTATGGACCTGGAGCAGCAAACATGATTTCTTTTTAAGCTTCTTCTTTTCCACTGGTGTTTTTCTATTTATCTGTGACCAGGTCACAAAATATCTCATTAAAGTTTAACTTTGAGCCAGGCATGATAGCTCACGCCTGTAATCCCAGCACTTTAGGTGGCCAAGGCAGGTAGGTCACTGGAGGCCAGGAGTTCCAGGCCAGCCTGGCCAACATGGTGAAACCTTGTCTTTACTAAAAATACAAAAATTAGCCGGGTGTGGTGGTGGGCACCTGTAATCCCAGCTACTCGAGAGGCTGATGCACGAGAATTGCTTGAACATCACTTGAGCCTGGGAGGCGGAGATTGCACTGAGCTGAGATGGTACCACTGCACTCCAGCCTGGGCGACAGAGTGAGACTCTGTATTTAAAATTAAAAAAAAAAAAGTTTAATTTTGACCTTGCAAAAGATTCTAAAAAGGCACAATTATACCACTGTCTGCCTGTTCTTTGCCAACTACTCACTCATCTCCAGGTCACATTTATTCCCAACCAAAGTCATTGAACATCCTCTGTGTCCTTGACCTATAAAATCTATTCCTTCAGGTCCTGCAAGTCATTAAACATGGACTGAGCTGTTATAGAATATACTAGTGCGGCCAGACACGGTGGCTCACGCCTATATTCCCAGCACTTTGGAACTCTGAGGCGGGCAGATCACGAGGTCAGGAGATCGCAACCATCCTGGCTAACACGGTGAAACCTCGTCTCCACCAAAAATACAAAATATTAGCTGGGCATAGTGGCAGGTGCCTGTAGTCCCAACTACTTGGGAGGCTGAGGCAGGAGAATAGCGTGAATCTGGAAGGCGGAGCTTGCAGTGAGCCCAGATTGTGCCACTGCACTCCAGCCTGGGTGACAGAGCGAGATTCCGTCTCAAAAAAAAAAAAGAATATACTAGTGCAGGCCAGGCATGGTGGCTCACACCTGTAATCCTAATGCTTTCGGAGGCCAAGGTGGGAGGATCACTTGAGCCCAAGAGTGTGAGACCAGCCTAGGCAATATAGTGAGACTCCTTCTCTACAAAAAATAAAGAACTAGCCGGACATGGTGGTGCACTCCTGTAATCCCAGCTATTTGAGAGGCTGAGGTGGGAGGATTGTGTGAGCTAGGGAGGTAGATACTACAGTGAGCTGTAATGGCACCACTGCACTCCAGCCTGGGCAACAAAGTGAGAGCTGTCTTTAAAAAAAGAAAAAGAATATACTAATGCAAACCGTTGGCTATTCTTCATACACAAATCCCTTGTTGCTCTAAGTTGCTCTGTCCCTGCTATATCCAAGATTTTGAGCATGTACTGTTGGCAATCTGTTTCAGTTTGCTTTCTGCAGGAATCTTCCATCACTGGGTCATATTTTTCAACAAAAATTCCCTGAATAAACTAAACTGTCAGAGTAGACTTCCCGACACCTCCTGAACCAAGGACCATTAGCTTGTACTCATGCATAATAGGGTCTGTTTAAATACTGACAATCTACTCAATGCCATTGAAGGTGCAGTGAGACACACACCATTTTTTTTTTTTTCTTTTTTGGACAAGATCTCCCTCTGTTGCCCAGGCTGGAGTGCAGCGGCATAGTCACAGTTCACTACAGCCTCAAACTCCTGAGCTCAAGGGATCCTCCCACCTCGGCCTCCCAAAGTGCTGGGATTACAGGCTTGAGCCATCTCTCCCAGCCCTCACACTCTTATACACAGGGTAACCGCCATGTGGGAATCTATTCCTGTCTCCCCTCCCGTCCTCCTCCCACCTCTCAAGCCCGGCTTCTGCCCGGCTCTGCATGGCGATGGCCTCTGGAGCAGTGGTTTCTTTTCACAATTTTTATAAAGTATAACTATTTAAAAAAAAATAACAGCTTTGTTGAGCTATAACTCACACACCCTATAGTTTCCCTATTGAAATGTACAATTAAATGGTTTTTAGTATTTTCACATAGTTGTGCAACCATCATCACAATCAATTTGAGAACATTTTCATCACCCACTGCTATGAACTAAATTGTGTTCCCCTGAAATTTGTATGTTGAAGCCCTAACCCTCAGTATCATGATACAGTAGTTTCCTCTTACAGTATAATGGCACAGAAAGTAGTTTTACTTTCTGCAGTTTTAGTTACCCATAGTTAACCACGGCTGAAAATATTACATGGAGAATTCCAGACATAAACAATTCATACGGTTTTTGTTTTGTTTTGTTTTGTTTTGAAACAGGATCTCAGTCTGTCGCCCAGACTGGAGTAGAGTGGCATGATCATGGCTCACCACAGCCTCAATCTCCTGGGCTCAGGTGATCCTCAGCCTCCCAGGTAGCTGGGACTACAGGCACATGCCACCACACCCAGCTAATTTTTTGTATTATTTGTAGACACAGTGTTATGCCATGTTGCCCAAGCTCGTCTCGAAGAATTCATAAGTTTTAAATTGAGTACCATTCTAAACTAGCCGGACACGGTGGCGATGAAATCTCACGCCATCCTGCTCCATCCCACCTGGGACATGACTCATTCCTTGTCCAGCATATCAATGCTGTGTATGCTACCTGCCCATTAGTCACTTAGCCATCTTGGTTATCAGATAGGCTGCTGTAAAATCACGGTGCTTGTGTTCAAGTAACCCTTATTTTACTAAATAATGGCTCCACAAACTGCAAGAGTAGTGATGCTGGCATATTGTTATAATTGTTTAATTTTATTATTAGTTATTTTTGTTAATATCTTACTGTGCCTAATTTATAAATTAAATGTTCTCATAGGTATAAGAAAAATATAGTATACATATGGTTTAATACTATCTGTGGTTTCAATCATGCCCTGGGGGTCTGCAAATAAGGGCGGACTACTATATGTGGAGATGGAGTCTTTGACAGGTAGTTAGGTTTAGATGAGCTCATGAGGGTAGAAGCATCAGGATAGGATTAGTGCCTTATAAGAAGAGACACTGGAGAGCTTGTTCTTGCTCTTTTTCCACTATGCAAGGACACAGTGTGAAAGTGGCCGTGGGGCACATGTTCTCAGGGCCTCCTAGAGCTGTGTCATGGGGGATTAAAAAAAAAGGAAAGAAAGAAAGAAAATGGCCATCTTCAAGCCAGGAAGAGAGCCCGCACCAGAACTCGACCATGCTGGCACCCTGATCTTGAACTTTCAGCTGCCAAAACTGAGAAAATAAGTTTCTGTTATTTAAGCCACCCAGTCTATGGTATTTTGTTATGGCAGCCAGAGCTAACTAAGACACCCACCAAAACAAATAAACAAAAACAAAACCTGTACTTGTTGCTAATCAACTCCCCTTTCCCCCAACATCTCCTCCACAGCTCTAGGCAACCACTGAACTATTTTCTGTTGCTATAGATTTTCCTATTCTGTACATCTCATAAAAATGGAATCATACAACTTGTGGTCTTTTGTGACTGGCTTCATTCACCTAGCATAATGTTAAACAAAAAATAACATTGTATTTTGGGGTTTACAATGTATATATAAATAAGATATGACAACAGTGTTACAGAAGAAAGAGAAGTAAACAGAATTATATTATTGTAATTCTACATAGGCTGCATATTTTAATAACTAGCGCAACCACTAAAAATAAAAACAAAGAGGCATAACTAAAAAGCCAATAGAGGAAATAAATAAAATAGAGTACTAAAAATATAATAAGTTAACCTAAAAGAAGGAAAGGAAGGAGAATTGATGTACAAATAGATGGGATAAATAAAAAACAAATTGCAAGATGTTAAAGGGAAATACAACCATTTCAATAATTACATTAAGTATAAACGGACTAAACCATTCAATTAAAAGGCAAGAAATTTACAGACTGGGGGAAAAAGACCCAACTATTTGTTATCTATAAGAGATGTACTTTAAATGTAAAGACACAATTGAAAGTAAAAGGATGGAAAAAGGATATAACAGCTCACTGGAAGCATAAGAAAGCTAGTGTAACTATTTTAATATCAGGTAAGGCAGACTTTAAGACAAGGAGTATTGGCCAGACACAGTGGTTCGCACCTGTAATCCCAACATTTTGGGAGCCTGAAGTAGAAGGATTGCTTGAGGCCAGGATTTGAAGACCAGCCTGGGCAGCAGAGTGAGACCCTGTCTCTACAATATATATATATATTTTAAAGTAAATAAATAAATAAATAAATAAATAAATAAAATAATTGAGACAGGGTCTTGCTATGTTGCTCAGGCTGGTTTTGAACTCCTGGACCAGTTTGAGCTGGTCCCAAAGTGATGGGATTACAGACATGAGCCACCACACCTGATTTCAATTATTTAAAAAAAGAAAAGGCAAGGAGTATTAGCAGAAATAAAAAGGGAAATGACCATAACGACAAAACAGTCAGTCCTTCAGAAAGCTATACCAATGTTAAACATGTTTGCACCTATAACAAAGATTCAAAATATATGAAAAGGCCAGGCACAGTGGGGCAGGCCAACCACTTGAGGTCAGGAGTTCAAGACCAGGCCGGCTAATATGGTGAAACCTCGTCTCTACTAAAAATACAAAAATTAGCTAGGCCTGGTGATGCATGCCTGTAGTCCCAGCTACTCGGGAGGCTGAGGCAGGAGAATTGCTTGAACTCAGGAGGTGGAGGTTGCAGTGAGCTGAGATTATGCCACTGCAGACCAAGACTCTGTCTCAAAAAAAAAAAAAAAACAAAAAGTATATCTATGAAGAAAAACTGACAGAACTAAAGGGAGAAATAAGCAAAATTCACAACCATAGTTGGAGATTTTTATACCTCTCTCAGTAATTGATGGATCAAGTAGATAATAAATCAGAAAACATATAGATGATTTGAACGATTCTAACAACAAACTTGACCTAATTGACATTTATGAAATGCTACTTACAGCAACTGCAAAATACACATTCTTTTCAAATGCAACTAGAATGTCCATCCAGATAGATCATATTCTGGTCCACGGTCTATTGAAGCTCAACAAATTTTACCAGATTTTTTAAAACATGTGGGATGAAGCCAACATGGTCCTCTACAGGAAATTTATAGCTTTAAATGCCTATATTAGAAAAGCAGGAAGTTGATAATAAGATAGGTCTTAAATTAAGAAGTCAGAAAAAGAATACTGAAAAAAAGAGAAAGAAAGCATGTTCCCATGCTTCCACCAGGGAACACAAGAACGGTTCCATTGAACTGGAAGTTGACACTGTCTCCTAGACTTTTTGGGCTTTTCTACCATTGAATCATCAGGAAAAAGATGAGATCAAAAGATTGGATCATTATTGATTATTGATCCTGATTTTCAAAAATGTGAAATAGAAGAAATAGGGTTGCTGCTGTACAATGGGAGCAAAAAAAAGAGCTACTTAGAATCTAGAGGAGTATCTTGCAGATGGCTTCTAATACTATCATGTTTGGGGATTAAAAGTTAATAGAAAGCAAACTCATAAGGACACCAAGGGCCCCGATCCTTTAGAAATAAAGGTTTGGGTCACACCACCAGATGAAGAGCTGCTGGGCTGAGTTGCTGGGCTGAGCTGCTGGTTGTGAGCTAAGAGAGCATGGAATGAGTAGTGGAAGGAGGAAATTACAAACATCAACTCTGGCCTAGTGACCAGTTGCATAAACGAGGACTATAGTATGCACCCATATTTTCTTCTTTGCTGTGTTGACATTTTTTATGAATTTTCCCCTATTTTATAAAAATATTTATTTTGTGTTGGTTAACTTTACAATCTATTTGCAGAATACCAAGGCAGGACTATGACAGAATTAAAAGAAAATGGGACATTACCGAGAGATCCTAGTCTTGGAGCTGGATGCAGTAAGTCATGGGGCTTTCGAATGTCCTCTTTTGTGGGGATGAGTAAGTTCATTTTCATTTGTACACAGGATAAATAAATTATGAGTTAGAAGAGTTTGTTGTTATTGTCTTGGGAATTTAAATATGAAAGCAAATGTTGGGCAGCCAAGGGGAGGAGTGCAGTGAACATGCATCATGGTTTGTGTATCTTTTGAATAGATTTTCTGTTTGGGGAAAACTCGGATCTTTTGAATAGCTTTCCTATTTGGGGGGCATTCCTTACATTATACAGTTCCATCTTACCAAGAGAGGAGCTAGAATTTGTTTTCCCTTGCTGCTAGAACTCAGGCATGTGACTGAGGCTCTATACTATTTTTTTAACTTTTATTTAGGTTCAAGGGTACATGTGCAAGTTTGTTATGTAGGTAACAAGGAGTTGTTATATAGGTAACAATATGTCACATGAGTTTGTTGTACAGATTATTTTGTCACACAGGTACTAAGCCTTGCACCCAATAGTTATTTTTTCTGATCCCCTCCCTACCCCCATCCTCCACCCTCAAGCAGGCCTTAGTGTCTGTTGTTCCCCTCTTTGTGTCCATAAGTTCTCATCATTTAGCTCTCACTTATAAGTGAAAACATGTGTATTCGGTTTTCTGTTCCTGCATTAGTTTGCTAAGGATAATGGCCTCCAGCTCCATCCATGTTCCCACAAAAGACATGATCTCATTCTTTTTATGGCTGCATAGTATTCCATAGTATATATACACCACGTTTCCTTTATCCAATCTGTCACTGATGGGCATTCAGGTTGATTCCATGTCTTTGCTATTGTGAACAGTGCTTCAATGAACATTCTCGTGCATGTGTCTTTATGGTAGAATGACTTCTATTCCTCTGGGTATATGTCCAGTAATGGGATTGCTGGGTCAAATAGTAATTCCGTTTTTAGCACTTTGAGGAATCACCACACTGCTTTCCATAAAGGTTGAACTAATTTACACTCCCATTAAGAGTGTATAAGTGTTCCCTTTTCTCCGACACTTCACCAGCATCTGTTATTTTTTGACTTTTTAATAATAGCCATTCTGACTGGTGTGAGATGGTATCTCATTGCGGTTTTCATTTACATTTCTCTAATGATCAGTGATATTGAGGTTTTCTTCATATGCTCGTTGGCCGCATGTATGTCTTCTTTTGAAAAGTGTCTATTCATGTCCTTTGCCCACTTTTTAATGGAGTTGTTTGGTTTTTTTTTGTAAATTTGTTTTAAGTTCTTTATAGATGCTGGATATTAGACCTTTGTCACATGCATAGTTTGTTAATATTTTCTCCCATTCTGTGGGTTGTTTGTTTACTCTATTGATAGTTTCTTTTGCTGTGCAGAAGCTCTTAAGTTCAATTAGATTCCATTTGTCAATTTTTGCTCTTGTTGCAATTGCTTTTGGTGTTTTCATCATGAACTCTTTGCCTGTTTCTATGTCCAGAATGGTATTGCTTGGGTAGTCTTCCAGGGTTTAGGGCTTTAATTCATCTTGAGTTTATTTTTGCTTATGGTGTAAGGAAGGGGTCCAGTTTCAATCTTCTGCATATGCCTAGCCAGTTCTGCATATCTGCATGGAAAAACATTTCATGCTTATGCATAGGAAGAATCAATATCATTAAAATGGGCATACTTCCCAAAGCAATTACAGATTCAATGCTATTCGTATCAAACTACCAATGACCTTCTTCACAGAACTAGAAAAAAGTATCTTAAAATTAATGGGGAACCAAAAAAAGAGCCCGATAGCCAAGGCAATTCTAAGTGAAAAGAACAAAGTTAGAGGCATCACGTTACCTGACTTAAAACTATACTACAGGGCTACAGTAACCAAAATGGCATGGAACTGGTACAAAAACAAACATATAGATTGGTTTTTGTCTTTAGTTCTGTTTATGTGATGAATCGTATTTATTGATTTGCTTATGATGCTGAACCAATCTTGTATCCCAGGGATGAAGCTTACTTGATCGTGGTGGATTAGCTTTTCGATGTGCTGCTGGATCTGATTTGCAAGTATTTTGTTGAGAAATTTGGCATCAATATTCAAGGATATTGGCCTAAAGCTTTCTTTTTGTTGTTGTGTCTCTGTCAGGTTTTGGTATCACGATGATGGTGGCTCGCCTCATAGGATGATTTGGGGAGAAATCCCTCCTCCTCAGTTTTTTGGAATAGTTTCGATAGGAATGGTACCAGCTCTTCTTTTTTTTTTTTTTTTTTCTTTTTGTGGAGAACGGGGTCTCGCTCTATTACCCAGGCAGGTCTCGAACTCCTGGGCTCAAGCTATCCTCCCGCCTCTGCCTCCCTGAGAGCTGGGATTACAGGTGTGAGCCACCGCGCCCAGCGGTACCAGCTCTTCTTTGTACAGCTGGTAGGATTCAGCTGTGAATCCGTCAGGTCCTGGGCTTCTTTTGGTTGGTAGGCTATTTATTACTGATTCAATTTCAGAGCTCATTATTGGTCTGTTCAGGGAATCAATTTTTTCCTGGTTCAGTCTTAGGAGGGTATATGTGTCCAGAAATTTATCCATGTCTTCTAGGTCTTCCAGCTTGTGTGGAGCCTCTACTATTAGAAATAACCATATAAGACTTTAAAAAGAGGGCAGCATGAGGACACAGGAACCATGTGTCATTCATCAGAAACTGCAGCTACAGAGACAGTTGGCTTCAGTGATGATTAACTTTATGTGTTAAGTTGATTGGACTAAGGGATGCCCAGAGAGCTAATAAAACATTATTTCTGGATGTGTTTGTAATGGTGTTTCTAGAAGAGATTAGCATTTGAATCAGCAGACTGAGTAAACAAGATTGCCCTCACCAGTGTGAGTGAGTGTCATCCAATCTGTTGAGGCCTCGAGTAGAACAACAGGGCAGAGTAAAGGTGTAACAAAACAAAACAAAACAACAACAACATCTGACCAATCAGATATAAACTGGGGTTTCTACCATCTCCTCCTCAGGTTCAATTAATTTGATAAGATAGCTCTCACAGAGCTCAGGAAAATACTTACAATTGCCCATTTGTTTACTTATTTATTTATTTAAGTAGTCATCATTGGATACCCATTTACTCTAAAGAATATCACAGCCAGGTGCAATGGCTCATGCCTGGAATCTCAGAACTTTGGGAGGCCACGGCAGGAGGATCAGACCAGTCTCAGGGGTTTAAAACCACCCTGGGCAATATGGCAAAACCCCATCTCTACAAAAAATTAAAAAAGTAGCCAGGCATAGAGGCACACACCTGTGGTTCCAGCTACCCATGAGGCTGAGGTGGAAGGATCACTTGAGGCCAGGAGGTTAGGGATACAGTGAGTCAAGATCATACCACTGCACTCCAGCCTGGGCAACAGAGCAACGCCCTGCCTCAATAAAATAAAATTAAAATTAAATTAAGTTAAATAAAAAGGGATTTCACAAAGGATACAGATGAGCAGCCACATGGAAGAGATGCATAGGGCAAGGCATGAGGGAAGAGCACGGAGCTTTCATGCTGTCTCCAGGCCCACTACCCTCCAAGCACCTTCACGTGTTCAGCTATTTGGAAGCTCTCCAAACCAATTCCTTTTGGGTTTTTATGGAAGCTTCATTGTATAGCATAATTGATTAAATCATTGGCCATTGGTGACCAACTCAAGCTTTAACCCATCTCCACTCCTGAGAGGTTGGGGGTGGGACTGAAAGTTCCAACCCTCTAATCATGCCTTGGTTTTTCTGGTGACCAGCCCCTATCCTGAAGCTACCTGGGAGTCGTCAGTCACCTCATTAGGACACAAAAGATGCTGTTATCACTGTGGAGATTGCAAGGGTTTTAGAAGTTGTGGGCCAGGAAACAGGGACAAAACCAAACATATATTTCACAATATCACAAACAGCAAATCCTCTTTCTCTCTTCTTGAACTGGGACATCCATCTTCTCCTGCCCTGGGATATCAGAGTTCCCGGTTCTCAGTCCTGCCAGACTCTTGGACTTACACCAGAGCCTCCCAACATCCACCCCCTCTCATCAGGCATCCCTACTTGGACTGGAAGTTACATCATCAGGTCTCCTGGTTCCCAGGACTTGGGGTTCAAACTAAATTACACGCTGGCTTTGGTCAATGAAAAGAGTCAAACGCTATAAAATATTTAAGGAGATTTATTCTGAATCAAGTATGAGTGACCAAGGCCTAAGGCACAGTCTCAAGAGGTCCTCCCAACATGTGTCCAAAGTAGTTGGGTTACAGCTTGATTTTATAAATTTTAGGGAGATGTAAAACATCAGTCAATACCTATGGGATAGGCTGGACGCCGTGGTTCACGCCTGTAATCCCAGCACTTTGGGAGGCCAAGGGAGGCAGATCATTTGAGGTCAGGAGTTCGAGACCAGCCTGGCCAACATGGTGAAACGCTGTCTCTACTAAAAATACAAAAATTAGTTGGGTGTGGTGGCGCATGCCTGTAGTCCTAGCTACTCAGGAGGCTGAGGCAGGAGAATTGCTTGAACCCAGGAGGCAGAGGTTGCAGTGACCCGAGACAGAGCCACTGCATTCCACCCTGGGAGACAAAGTAAGATTCTGTCAAAAAAAAAAAAGCAAAGAAACATATTTTCACATAAAATATTTTGATTTCCTTCTATTTCTGTTATGTGATATTTTGCCACAGTCACGTTGGAAAGTATACTACATTATGTAGGGTTAAATAAAACCCATCTGATGAGATTTTATGGTTTGTAGGGCATAACTCCTCAGGTCCCTTAGATAAGAATCTGGGCAAGTGAGGAAAAAGGTCAGAGTTTAGCTCTTACCTTCCTGGTTCGCCAGCTCATAGATGACAGATGGTGGCACTTCTCAGCCTCCATAGTTGCATGAGCCAATTCCCATAACACATCTCTTTATACATGTACACATTTGTATAAATAGACGTGTGTGTGTGTGTGTGTGTGTGTGTGTGTTTATAGTCTGTTTCTCTGGAGAATACTGACAATACAGCTTCTCAGGAGTAACCATAAAGGAGGTCTGGTACCTAATGCTCAGCACTGTTGGTGTAGACAATTGTAGCAGTGGGGTCTGTGGTAGAGAAGCCTTGTGGTCTGGTTAGAGTATTGTTAATGGTAGCAGAGGCTCTAAGCCTGAACTCTGGCTGGCTCGGGGATTTTTCAAAAGACTGAATCAATTATTTTCTGCTAAAACTAGTTACAGTAAAATATGTTATTTCCTATTAGGAATGCTAACTGGGCCGGGCATGGTGGCTCACGCCTATAATCCTAGCACTTTGGGAGGCCGAGGCAGGTGGATCACTTGAAGTCAGGAATTCAAGACCAGCCTGGCCAACGTGGTGAAACCCTGTCTCTACCAAAAATACAAAAAAAAAAAAAAAGAGCTGGGTGTGGTGGTGCACACCTGTAATCCCAGCTACTCAGGAGGCTGAGACAGGAAAATCGCTTGAATCTGGGAAGCAGAGGTTGCAGTGAGCCACAATCGCACCTGCACTCCAGCCTGAGCAACAGAGCGAAACTCTGTCTCCAAAAATAAAAATAAAATTGGGATAGTTACTGTTTTGTTTTTGTTTTTATTTTTTGTTTCATTTTTTATTTTTTGAGATAGTTACTGTTAAATTGCTTCCAGAAGAGTCATACAAATTTATAGACCCACTCAAAAGTTAGACCATTTCCCCCTGCAATCACCAATTCTTTAAATTTTTTTCTAACCCGATAGGCAAATAATGCTTTATTCGACTATTGCTGACATTCAGTAGTTTTTTTATGTTTATTGGTCATTTAACATCTTCTGCAGATTGCTTGTTCAAATCCTTTTTTCTTTTCTTTTCTTTTTTTTTTTTTTTTTTGAGACGGAGTCTCGCTCTGTCATCCAGGCTGGAGTGCAGTGGTGAGATCTCAGCTCACTGCAAGCTCCGCCTCCTGCGTTCACGTCATTCTGCCTCAGCCTCCCGAGTAGCTGGGACTACAGGCCCCCGCCACCACGTCCGGCTAATTTTTTGTATTTTTAGTAGAGACGGGGTTTCACCATGTTAGCCAGGATGATCTGGATCTCCTGACCTCGTGATCTGCCCGCCTTGGCCTCCCAAAGTGCTGGGATTACAGGCGTGAGCCACCGCACCCAGCCTCAAATCCTTTTTTCTATTGGACTTTCGGCCATTTTCTTAGTGATTTGTAGGAGTTTTTCATATTTTATATATACTTTGCTTTGGCTGTTCCACATATTTTTCTTCCCAGCAAGTTATTGTCTCAACTTTGTTTACGAGTCTTTAGTCTTAGAGAAGTATAAAATATTTGTTATTAAGTACAGTTTAAGTCTTGCATTTCAGTTTGTTTACTTATTTGTTTCAAGAAGGACTTTCAGGACCTATGAGACTACACAAAATGGGTAAGTTCAGGCAAGGGCAGACTAAAGGTGGAATATAAAGATGTGGCCCCAAGATAACTTAAAAGCCACAAACGCCTCCAATCTGGGCGGCACAAGTTCATGCTTGGTCAGGAGAGTTGACGCCTTTGTTCAGGGCGCCCTGATTGGGGCTGGCATGGTAGCAGCGGCTTAGAGATACCGCTCACCTGTTAGGTGGGGAGGCTGCGTGGCTGGGCTGCCCAGTCCCACCCATCCCTGGCCACGCCCCACCCCACCCTCAAGCTGCGCCTGGGCAGGGAATCTTGTGGTGGCCCATGCCACCTGCGTGTGGCTCTGAGAAACGACATCGCGTTCCAGGCATCAGTTTGTCCCAGGGCCTGTATCTTGTTCGGTGGTTTTGGTTTTTGTTTTTCTGAGACGGAGTTTCGCTCTTGTTGCCCAGACTGGAGTGTAATGGCGCTATCTCGGCTCACTGCAACCTCCGCCTCCCGGGTTCAAGTGATTCTCCTGCCTCAGCCTCCCAAGTAGCTGGGATTACAGGCACACGCCACCACGCCCGGCTAATTTTTGTATTTTCAGTAGAGACGGGGTTTCACCATGTTAATGAGGCTGACATGGCTCCCAATTTGGCTTACTTTACCAAAGACCCACTTTCCCAATCTCCAACTGCTACTAAGACCTTAAACATCTCCTAGGATAAGAGTTACGACCCAGGGCTCCAATGAACTCTTTTGGTTTTTTTGTTTGTTTTGTTTTTTGAGACGGAGTCTTACTCTGTCACCCAGGCTGGAGTGCAATGGCTCTATCTCAGCTCACTGCAACCTCCGCCTCCCGGGTTCAAGTGATTCTCCTGCCTCAGCCTCCCGAATAGCTGGGATTATAGGTGCCTGCCACTACACCCGGCTCATTTTTTATTTTTATTTTTTGTATTTTTAGTAGAGATGGGGTTTCATCATGTTGGCCAGGCTGGTCTCGAACACCTGACCTCAAGTGATCCACCTATTTCAGCCTCCCAAAGTGCTGGGATTACAAGCGTGAGCCACCAGGACCAGCCCAATGAACTCATTTAAAGGAAGAAATCTGAGAGGAGAAATAGAGAACTTCTGCCTCTCTGTGCCTCCAACTCCAAATAGGTCTTCGGCTGCAGGTAGAATTTTAACAACCCAAGAGGCTCTTTGGAAGGCTGGCTCTTAGAGGATTGGGGGAATCCAGATTTTTTTTTGTTGGGGGGGGTTGGGGGAATCCAGATTTGAATGAGGTACTTCTTTGATCAGTGGGGCTGGGTTAGGTGTTGTTAAACATCCCATGACTCACTAAATATGGATCCCAACACTTAGCATGGTCTTTAACTGCATATTTATTTTTGTCATTATTTAATAGTCTGTCTCCCTCACCAAACTGTAAACTCCCATAGGTTTGTCCCCAGTGCCCAGCATAGTGCCTGACACCCTGACACATAGTTAAGTGCTCAGTAAGTGTGTTTTGTTTGTTTGTCTTTTGGGGGTTATTTTTGAGACAGAGTCTCGTTCTGTCTCCCAGGCTGGAGTGAAGTGGCACAATCTTAGCTCACTGCAACCTCCACCTTCCGGATTCAAACAATTCTCCTGCCTCTGCCTCCCGAATAGCTGGGACTACAGGTGCGCACCACCACGCCCAGCTAATTTTGTATTTTTGGTAGAGACAGGGTTTTACCATGTTGGCCAGGCTGGTCTCAAACTCCTGATCTCAAGTGATCCACCTGCCTCGGCCCCCCAAAGTGCTGGGATTACAGGCATGGGCCACTGCACCTGGCCACTCAGGAAATGTTTGTTTAGCAAATGATGGTTGGATGGATACATTCTACTCACCAGAGATTTTGATAGACTCCCACTCAGTGATAAAGCCCAGTCACTAAATAGCACCAGGAGCGCACCTATAATTGAACAAAGTTAGGTTTCTTAACTCGCTGCAGTGAAGGAGCACAAACCGTGGGGGACTGTGGGATGTCTTAGTAAGAGGCAGTGAGGATGGGCTTGTTTGGAATTGTGCTGGGTGATTTTGGAGAGTATTTAAGGAAGCAAGAGTCTGTTCTGGGTTGAGCACTGTCAGGAAGCAAGGGCAATTTGATGATTGGGCATCGTAATAATTTTTATCTAGGAGGTAGGAGGATCCTAGCAGGGCTAGAGTTGTCATCAGTTAAAAAAAAACAACAAAGCAGTAGTCACTCATGTTCATCAAGGGAGAAGGATGCTTGGTCATTTTGAGTGTCACAGTGTCCTCGATCTTGCCTTGTTCTATCATGGTCACAGAGCAGTCTCATCTGATGTCAATATTCTGTGATATTTTGTCATGTTCAGCAAAGAACATGACAGCCTAGCTGTTGGTTGCCAGGCCAGTAGGGGGACCACTCCAGTTTATCTGGGACCAAGGGCTCACCCAAGATGCAGGACTTTCAGCGCTAAAACTGGGAGAGTCCTGGGAAACCCGGGACAGTTGGTTACCCTATGGGCCAATTGCAAGCTGTCGGGATTTTTTTCTTTCTTATTAGGTATAATGATATTAATACTTCGTAAGGTACTTGTCAAATCCTACCCCAGTCACTGAAACACTGAAATACACAGTATATGTATAGATGGAAGCTTTTTTTTTTTTTTTTGAGACAGAGTCTTGTCCTGTCACCCAGGCTGGAGTGCAGTGGCACAACCTCAACTCACTGCAACCTCCACCTCCTGGATTCAAGCAATTATCCTGCCTCAGCCTCCCGAGTAGCTGGGATTACAGGTGTGCACCACCATGCCCAGCTAATTTTTGTAATTTTAGTAGAGACGGGGTTTCACTGTGTTGCCCATGCTGGTCATAAACTGAAGCATGCTAATATGTGCATGCATGAGTCCACCATACACATTAATGTTCATAAATCCATTCACACGAACACACATATTACAAACAAATACATATGCACCATACATATGTACATATATATATCACAAACCCTACATACATATACATACATGTACCTAAGCACTCATACAAATGGCTCCAAAATAAGTATACATTTAGGCCACTGGAGAGATAGTGGAGACTACCCCAGATAGTAAACCCAGAGGGGACAAGTAAGTGGGCCTGTCTGATTGATATTGGGGTTAGAAAGGGAAGTTGAGGCAGATTATGGAGGAAGGACTTTGAATTGCAAACAAAAAGGTATTGTAATGTCATGGAAACAGCCCTGGAATTGGTATTGAATGATCCTGAGATTATATCACAGCTCTGCCACTTACTAGCTGTGTGACCTAGGGCAGTTGGCTTAACCTCTCTGTGCTTCAGTTTTCCTATCCATAAAACAGGATATTGCAGGGATATAACTAAGTTCTAGAATGTTGTAGGTAATTAATCACAAGCCACAACTGTTGTTATTGTGAAGCATAAGTGGAGGCTAAAGATATTTTAATGGAGCCTTGACCTCCCTAAAGTGGTGTTTCAGTGGAGAAAGAAATACCTTTTTTTTGAGTCAGAGTCTCACTCTGTTGCCCAGGCTGGAGTGCAGGTGGTGTGATCTCGGCTCACTGCAACCTCCACCTCCCAGGTTCAAGTGATTCTCCTGCCTCAGCCTCCCGAGTAGCTGGGATTACAGGCGTGTGCCACCATGCCCGGCTAATTTTTTTGTATTTTTAGCAGAGACAGGGTTTCACCATGTTGACCAGGCTGGTCTCAAACTCCTGGCCTCAAGTGAGCCACCCATTTCAGCCTCCCAAAGTGCTGGGATTATAGGCATGAGCCACCATGCCCGGACTAAGAAATACCTTTATATACACCATCATCATCCCATTTGAGGCCAAGAGACCAAAGCCCAAAGAAGGTAAAAGTCTTAGCCCTAGGATTGGGTGTGGAAGCTACTGGCATTGCAAGGGGCATCTAGGAGGATATATGAGTCCAGCCAGGGCTAGGAAGCCTTGCTCAGCAGGGACTCTGCCTACCCTGAGCCATGGAGCTGTTGTGCAGAATTCCTGAGGAATATGAGATCTTATTTGCACGTTATGCAAAACAGGGCCACATTTTGCCAGAAAGCCGCTGTTCAGGGCCCTTGCCATCATCTGTGCCACCCCGCATCTCAATGGGCCTTAACCTTGACCCTTTCCTCTCAGTGGGACATGGGTGCCAGCTCCCTCAGCCACCTTTTGGTATTGCCAAAGAGGAGCTCAAGGTTGCCAGAAAGAGCGCTGAACTAGCAGTTGAAGGATCTGGGTTCAAGTCCTCACTTGGCCACTTACTAGCCATGAGCCTTGGGCCAGTCTGAGGCCTGAGTTTCCCCCTCTGTTCAATGATAATAGTATCAATTTCAAACAATATGATCCGAGTTCAATGCAAGAATGAGTGTGAAAATGCTTAGCTGGGGCTTGGTCCACAGTGGGGACTCACTAATGTTGACAAATTGTTAAAGTAAAATTAATAGAGGGAGACCCCTGAGTTCTAGGCCAGGATGTGCCAAATGTGTGTGACCTTCAAAAGTCTCCCAACTTCTCCGAGCCTCAGTTTCCTCAGCATGAAATGAACAAATTGACCTGGATCATCTTTAGCCTCTTTTCCAGCTCTACTCCCCAGCACTTAGGGATGGGAACTGTCAGGGTACCTTCCTTAAGGGCACACATACAGAGTGTTCAGGGTATCAAGGTTGGGGACAGGCAGAGAGCATGGATGCCCTTCTGTCCTAGGGACCTGTAGGCTTTGCAAATTAAATGGTAAGAGGTTCCGCTATGACATCTTGGTGAAGGAAGGAGGTAAGTATGTGTGTACGTGGTGGGGGAAGGGTGGAGTACTGGATGCTTGAAAAGGGGACCGGGGGTCCATCTGTCAGTCATGTGTGGTCGATCTGTCAGCCACCACCATTGTTCAGACCCCTGTTCCAAGAAGAGCACTGGGCACACGCGGCGCTGCACACGTGGCGGTCTGCATTGAGCTACCCACCCAAGGTACGTGATTTAGATCCTAGCTCTGCTCTCCAGACTCCCAGCCCAGCTGGGGGCATGCCAGGGACAAATGCTTACCACCAAAAGTAAGTACAGTCTGCGCCAAAAACCAGAGAAGTATGTCCTCAAAGGGGCTTGGGAACAGTGTCATCAAGATGGGCCGCAATATCAGGCAAGGGTGGCAGGTGGGAGCTGCTCCTGAGGGATGAGCAAGTTCTCTTCCTGGAGGGAAAAGGAGGCAGGCAACACAAGCCGGAAGTCAGGCTCTGTGCAGCCAGGGAGGGGAGAGCGCGGGAGCCCGGAGAATGCTGAGCCAGGGGGGTGCACGCCTGTGCCTGTGGAAGTTAGAGAGTGGAGTTGCAAGCAGAGGCTGAGGAGGAAGGAGAGGAGGAGGAAACCAACTTTTGCTCAGGGCCGACCGCGTGCCAGGCACTCTTCATGAATCTTCTCACATAAACCACGCACCTTCCAGGTATTTTTCCTATGCTCATTCTACAGGTGAGGAGCTGAGACTCAGAAAGACCAGAAACAGGTGGCACAGGCAGTGGGGAGCAGAGCCAGGGTTAGAAGTGGGGTCCAGGCCGGGCGCGGTGGCTCAAGCCTGTAATCCCAGCACTTTGGGAGGCCGAGATGGGCGGATCACGAGGTCAGGAGATCGAGGCCATCCTGGCTAACCCGGTGAAACCTCGTCTCTACTAAAAAATACAAAAAACTAGCCGGGGGAGGTGGTGGGCGCCTGTAGTCCCAGCTACTCGGGAGGCTGAGGCAGGAGAATGGCGTAAACCCGGGAGGCGGAGCTTGCAGTGAGCTGAGATCCGGCCACTGCACTCCAGCCTGGGCGACAGAGCGAGACTCCGTCTCAAAAAAAAAAAAAAAAAAAAGAAGTGGGGTCCAGAACCCCAGGACCCCCTCCCCACCTCGTCTGCTTTGAAGCTGCTCCTAGGCTTCCAGGAGAGGAGGATTCTTTGGCAGGAGGGGAAGGACCAATGAAGCATCGCTCCTCTTCCAGGCAGCCTTCCAGTTGCTCTCCTAGTTAGAGAGCTCCACGGTTCAGACACTGCAGAGCAGCTCAGCTTATCTTACCGCCACGCGACCCAGGGCGCTGCTGTTTTCGGTGCAAGGTCTTTCACAGAAACTCTGCTCATCACAAACATGGGCTCCCTTGGCTCCCTGCCAGGCGGAGTGTTTTCCCTGCCTCCTTGCCTTCAGAGTCAGAACATATGACAGGAGGGAGACTTTGTCACTGTCACTGCCACTGTGGCGAGAGGCTTGGTCAGAGTACTGCTTTGATTTGTCAACAGCACTTAATCTCTTGGGAAAATAAACTGCAGCTGAACTCTCTTGACCCTGAGATTTAAGGGACCCTGGAGAAGGGCTCCATCCGCCCACTGCTGGCCACTGAGAAAAGACAATCGCTACTGTTTATGAAGTGTCCACCCCGGGCAGGTCCTTTGCATAGTGTTTCTAGTTTGATGTTTCTAGCATCAAATCTTCTCCTTTGACTACATGTCCAGTTTTCCCCTGCTTTACAGAGAGATAACTGAGACTCAGAAACATTGCATTCAAAGCCAGATCTGTTTGATTCCAAAACTCTATGTTTGCTGAATGAATGAATACATGGGTAGATAAGGAATGAATGGAATCAGGTTCAGGGGCCCAAAGATTGGAAGCCAGCATTAATCTTACCACCTCCTCCTCTCTCTGAGGCCTCTTCACAATATTGAGCTAGGTGAAATCAGCTTAAAATAAATATCAAACGAAAGTTTAAATAGAAAACAGAGAGAGAAAGAGTCCTCAAAAGAGCTGGGCATGTGTCATCTAAGGACACAATCAAGAGAATAAAAAGGCAACTTACAGAATGGGAGAAAATATTTGTAAACCATATGCCTGAGAAGGGGTTGATATCCAGAATATATAAAGAACTCTTACAATCCAACAACAACAAAAAACAAGTAACCCAATTAAAAAATTGGCAGATGATTTCAATAGACATTTCTCCCAAGAAGATATACAAATGGACAAGTATATGAAAAGTTGCTCAACACCACTAATCACTATGGAAATGTAAATCTAAACCACAACGAAATATCTTCTCTGCATCATTCCAATTTTAATATGTGTACTGCTGAAGCAAGCACAGAACCACAATGAAACACCACACACCCACTAGGATGGCTGCTGTTTTAAAAAAGACAAAACAAAAATATGGGTATTGGTGAGGCTGTGAGGAAATCGGAACGCTTGTGCACTGTTGGCGGAAATGTAAGATGGTGCCGCTGCTGTGGCAAACAGCATGGCATTTCCTTAATAAAAACGAAACAGAGTTACCAGATGATCCAGCAATACTGCTTCTCAGTATATACCCAAAAGAATTGAAAGGAAGGTCTCAAAGAGATATTTGTACACCCACGTTCATAGCAGGGTTATTCACAATAGCTGAAAGGTAAAAGCAACCCAAATGTCTATCGACAGATGAACAGATAAACAAAATGTGGTCTATACATAGAATGGGATGTTATTCAGCCATAAAAATGTTGACACATAACACAAAATAGATGAATCTTAAGAACATTATGCTAAGTGAAATACACCTTTCACAAAAGACAAATAACCGTATGATTTCATTTCTATGAGGTATTGAGACTAGTCAAACTCAAGGAAACATGAAGTAAAAAAGTAGTTGCCAGGGACTGGGGGAAGGAGGAAATGAGTTGTTTAATGAGTGTAGAGTTTCAGTTTTGCAAGATGAAAAGTTCTGAAGTTGGTTGCACAACAGCGTACATATACTTAGCAGCATTGAGCTGTACACTTAAAAATGGTTAAGATGGTCCTTTTACATTATGTGAGTTTTATCACAATTGTTAAAGAGAACTGGGACTGGAGACTTAGAAGGAGAAAGAATGGGCCTTGCTACTTGGTGATGCAAGAAGGTGGTTCTTGGACTGATTGTGTATAAATGAGCCTTGGATCTCTTTTAGGATCAGAATACTCCCTGGGTCCCTGCCCAGCCTCCAACAGCCACAGCCGATGGACAGAGCTGGCTCTGGAAGGGTTACTCCCTATCTCCTCATCACGGTCTTGATGGTTATGAAAACCCATTCACTTCTTTGCCTGGTGGTCTGACCAATGGCCCCTATATGTCCTCCCTGAAGCTCCAGGGACTAGCTCCAGAAAATGCTGGAAGGAGGGCTTGGCTCTCTGCCATAAACCTTACAAATTATCTTATGGGCATCCCATCCACCCATCCATCCATTCTTTCAACATGTGCTTGTTGAGTACCAGCTCTGTGCCACGTCCATACAGACAGTCTGTGCCTGGAGGGAGCCTGTAGTCTTGCTGGGGGACAAAGATGGGTTATCAGGAGAATGCAATGCAGCGTGACATGTGCTGTGATATCCAGGGCACTTTGCAGGGGACCTGATCCTGTCTGTGATGAGAGTTCACAAAGAAAGTTCGGTCTTAGGGCTTGAAAGGTAAACAAGACTGAACCAGTAGAGTAAGGAGGAGGAGTCAGGGACAATATGCTTACAAGAAGCAAGAGCATGGGAACTGCCTGGAGATTTTCCAAAGTGCAGGACCCAAATGAGGATCTGAAAACAATTGAGTCTGGCATATTGTTGACTGCAGGCAGGAGTGGTGAGGGCTGAGGTGGAAGAGGAAAGAGAGAACTGGATCTTATAGGGACATTTAGGCACCTTTTGAGCACCTCGCAAGTTGCAGAGGGGGGTGGATTTGAACACGTATAAAACAAATTTTGTGGCCGGGCACGGTGGTTCCCGCTTGTAATCCCAGCACTTTGGGAGACTGAGACGGGCAGATCACGAGGTCAGGAGATTGAGACCGTCTTGGCTAACACGGTGAAACCCCATCTCTACTAAAAATACAAAAAAATTAGCTGGGCATGGTGGCACGTGTCTGTAATCCCAGCTACTCAGGAGGCTGAGGCAGGAGAATCGCTTGAACCCAGGAGGCAGAGGTCACAGTAAGCAGAGATCGCGCCACTGCACTTCAGCCTGGGGCACAGAGCAAGACTCTGTCTCAAAAACAAAACAAAACAAAACAAAACAAAACAAAAAAAAACTGTGGACCCATTTGGAGAGACTATGGAAGATGAAGGGAACGGTCAGAGCACCTGGAGTCAGATTTGGGGTCCCGGATCCTCAGAGCTGTAAATACGATGCCCAACCCCGAGTCCACCCCTCCCTACTGACTCAGGGTGTGCCAGCCACCCAGGAGGGCGCTTCTTTTCAAGGGAGAGTGGTCTTCTTGAAAACAGCCCCACGCGCCTCCCTAGCCCGCTATCCTGTGATCCTCTCTTAAGATGTTCTTAAGATGATCCTTAAGAACATCTCTTCTTCCTCAATCAAGGATTTGATGACTGTCACCGCCCATACCCTATCTTCTCTCCTCTAGGTTGGGCGGTCTCAGGTCTTAGAAATCATTCCTGGCTGGGTGCGGCGCCTCACGCCTGTAATCTCAGCACTTTGGGAGGCCGAGGCGGGCGGATCACGAGTTCAGGAGATCGAGACCATCCTGGGTAACATGGTGACAACCTGTCTCTACTAAAAATACAAAAAATTAGCCGGGCTTGGTGGCTGCCGCCTGTAGTCCCAGCTACTTGAGAAGCTGAGGCAGGAGAATGGCGTAAGTAAACCGAGAGGCGGAGCTTGCAGTGAACCGAGATTGCACCACTGCACTCCAGCCTGGGCGACAGAGCGAGACTCCGTCTCAAAAAAAAAAAAAAAAAAAAAAAAAAAATTCCTGATGCTCCCTCATATGTCCAGCCATCCCGCCTTTCTAGGATCCCTGGAGTTGTGCCACTGTGGGCCCCAGGCCCAGCCTGCACAATGCTGGGTTGCCTCAAGAGCCCCTGTCTTAAAGCCTGCCTCACATGTTCAGATATAAACTTCCTAAAAGCCACCTTTGTGACCCAGCCCCAGCTCTATCTCCGGCTTATCAGCCACCTGCTTCTGAGGACAAGCTGCCTCTTGTAAGCCAGAGACCATTTCCTCTCCCCGAAGGACTTGCAGCCAATCTCTGATGGCCCTGTCCAGGAGAGGCAATGGACAAAGTGCAGGGTAGGTGTTTCCTGGTGGTGACGCCTTCCTGAGATAGTACAGAGACCCGTCACAGGGAAGGCCCCAACAAAGACTGAAGAAGCCAGCCAGGCAACTACCATATGTTACTCACAGTTCATTAGGAGCCACAGAAAAAAACCACAGTTACCTGCTCCATTAGTTAAAGGAGAAGGGGATGGGGCAAACCAGAATATTGAATAAGACCTGGCAGTGTGGGGCCCTAGATGTGACTGCCAGGCAAAGGGGAAGCTTTTGTAATGAATATGACAGCTGGCAGCTTCCCGCTGGCCCTGGGACACTGCTTTGAGATGAATTCATCACTGATGGGGCCTGGCTGCTGGTGATGCAATAGCCCCCCAACACTGGTCAAAAAAAAAGAATCAAAGAAGGTCCCGAAAGCCTATGTCTTAGAAGAGGGCTGTAGGGGGAAGTCAGAGGGTCTCAGTAAAATAGTAGCCATCCCACTTGGAAACACTGAATTTTGTTCCAGCTCCATCAAAGGAGGCCAGAGAATGGAGGGCTGAGCCAAGGGCACAGCCTTCCTGGAAGCAAATCTGCATTCTCTGTGTTTCTCACAAGGTGTGTGACTCTAGACAAGTAACCTCACTGCCCTGAGCCTACATCACAGGATTGGTGTGGAGAGTTAGATAAAACCCGGATGCAGATTTTACACCCGGTGAATGTTTTTCCTGAGGGTGAAGCTGGCCTTGTTTTTCTTCTGGCTCCTTAAGAGCCTCAGGCCATGGGAGACACTTCCTCCAAGGTGAGATAAAATCGGGGCATTGTCCTGAGTGTCTGAAACCGTTTGTCTCTCCCTGTCCTTCCTGGCTCTTGCTTACTTTGTCCTGAGCAGGTGGCAGGCCACTGTGTGGCAGTGAAGGAGCCAGGCCTGAAGGGGGACTGGGGTGGCTAGCCTGTCCTGTGTTACTGTAGCATCCCACCCAGCCTGGCCTCGCTCCAGGAGCCCTCAACCTGGGTCCCTGTGACCTCTAGGACCGCCCTGCAGAAAGCACCAGGGCCTTTCTCATAAAAGCTCCACTGGCTCCAGGAGTGTCTCGGTGGCATAACAGCCCAGGCCATGCTCTAGTACACCTAGAACTATAGTTATCAGCTCTTAATCCTGTCCCCCGCAAACCCACATTCCAACCACGCAGAACCTTCTGTTCTCTAAACATCCCCACACTTCTGCATCTCTTCCCAGACTGTGTTCGCCGCCTGAAACATTCTCCTGATACCGCGCCTCCTTATCCTGACCACACAGATCATCACACTCTGATAACCTCAGAAACATGCATTGACCTTCAACTGTGTGCAGTCAGGGTGAGGAGGGGTGAGGGTACCAAGAGACTGAGGGTCTGGCCAGAGATTAAGACCCATAATTTCTTCCAAACTACAACCTGTTCTGTTCAACACACACATACACACACACGCGCGCGCGTGCACGCACATGCACACATCACCCTCCAGGCCTTCGTTCACTCTTCCCTCTCCTTGTGCTCCTTCCCCTATCACCTCATGCCAAATAAGACTGAGCTCTTAAGCCTTCACTCGGATGCCATCTCTTCCAGGAGCCCTTGCCTGGTGCCCTTCATCCAGAACTTCTGCCCTGGTTTGGACCTCCCTCAGGGTACCCATAATGCATGTGTGAATTCTGGCTGGCTCCATGTCCTCAGTTCCCCCATCTGTTAAATGGAATAGTAACACCTAACCCATGGTGTAGTTACCGAGTTCATGCAGTACAGTAACTGCCTTGTACTAAGTGCTGAGCAAATGTCAGTTTTTACCACCAGCACCAGCAGCAGCAGCAGCAGCAGCATTTTAATCTCTGTATCTTTAGCACTGAGCACAGGGCTGAATACATAATTGGTGCTAAATACTTGCTTGGTGGGTGGATGGATGGATGGATGGATGGATGGATGAGAGATCTAGTATGTTTCCAAAATAAGAAACAATCTTTGCTGGGGGACGAGGGGACTAGGAAGAACCTGAAAGAAACTAACCTTCATTGTACACCTGCCACGCATCAAAGCTCAACGTATATAAGTTGTCTAATTTAAGCCTCGCAATAGCAAGATATTACTGCAGAATGAGGAAGTGGCTATTCTGAGAGGTTAAATCGGCGGATCAGTGTCACACAAGACATAGTCAGGACCAGGGACTTTGATGGTCCTCGATACCTGGAAGAAGGAGGAGGAGGGCTTGCTCCAGGCCTTGGCTGCTGTCAATCTTAGACTGGAAATTCCTAGGGCATCTCTGTGGGCAGGGCAGGGCCACCCCACCCAGGCTCTCACATAAAGTCTCAGCTGAGAACCTGGCTTTGGAGAACAGAAGGAGAAAGGAAAGGCCGGGCTAAGGGAAGGGGCTTGGGGACTGCCTGTGGAGGGTGGCTGGGGGACCCTCCTTCCTTCTCCAGCTCCTTCAGTGCCACTCTCAGCAGCTTCCAAGAACAGAAGGAGTTAACGCTGGGCTTAACTTCTTGAAGGAACCTGAAGTTTTTTAATCCTTGTTCTTTCCTCCCTCCCTCTCCCTCTCCCTTCCTGATCTTTACTCCGCCTGTGGGTCCCTCCTCCTTACTCTCACCTCCCTGACTCCAAAAACACTCTGATTGCCAGAGTGGGTCAATGGTTAACACTCAGCTGGCTTTATATAAGCCTGCCCGGGCCACCTTCCTGCTGGGCTGCGTCTTTGGTCCTTCTGTTCCCCAGCTCCTGGAGGCGGTGGCCGTGGCAACCCTCACTGCTCCATACCATGGCCACCTGCTGGCAGGCCCTGTGGGCCTATCGTTCCTACCTGATCGTGTTCTTCATGCCCATTCTCCTGCTGCCTCTGCCCATCCTCGTCCCCAGTAAGGTAAGGACTTGGTGTTCTGAGCACACATAACTCCAGGGGGCAGGGGAGGGACTGTCTGGGCCGGGATCGGGCATCCTTAGGTTCCAGCATAACTTCCTCTATGCCGCTGCCCTGGAAGTCAGGCTATTGCCCCCTGCTCCTCCTGAGGACTGAGGCTAGGAGGTCAAAAGGGGCTTTTGCTTGGCACCCAGTTGTAGGAGCCCAGTGTGAATTGCTTAGGCGGGTTTGCAGCCTACTGCCCTAGGAAACAGGAAACCAGTTCCATCAAGGAGATGCAGGAGGGGCAGATGGAGCTGATCTGCCTACTGTGTGCCCACCTAGCCCTGGACTGGGCTCCATGGGGGCTGACACGGGATGGCTGTGGGGAGGGGAAGGCCGGGTGAGCAGCGGCACAGTGAAGAGGGATGGAAGGAGAATAGGAGAAAGCTGGCTGCAGGCAGTCTGCGTCTTTAAGAGCATAAACAGGAAGAGAAAGAGTTCACCTGTGTATTCAAGGGCTAAGTCTGCGGAGGAGGAGGGGTGGGAGTTGGAAGAGGGGACCCCTGCAGGTAGACAGCACAAAAACTGTGCCCCGGATGGAGGGGGAGCTGGGCACAACCAGGCGTCACTCCCTCCTCCTCCACCCCCAGCAGAAGTCATAACTTCATCTCTCATTAAATTGAGCCCCCAATGCCTGCCCTGTCCTACGCACCCAGTAACCCTTTCTGCCATCTTAAGAGGTCAGGCCTGACTGTCCCATTTGACAGATGGGGAAGGTGAGGTGAAGTCACTTAGTCAAAGTCCCAGGGCAGATCCGAGTTTCACGGAACTTGTATATTATATACCTTTGGGCCCCAGTCTGTAAGCAAAAGAACACAAAAGTATTCATCTGATATTAGCTTGGGGGTTTGGGAAGGGTCCAGGAGGAAGGCCTTGAAGTTCAATCTTCAGTCAGTCGGCCTCTGGCAAATCACACAGCTGGGAGGTTCAGAGCTGGGGGTGTGATCTGGTGCCAAAGCCTGTCTTCTCGCCACCCTGCTGCCTCCTGCCCCACCCCACACCCCCAGAACTGCCCATCGAGCCATTTTCTTCCTTTTGTCATAGAGAAATTGAGTCAGACTTTTTTGTTCATGGTACAAACTGGGGGTGGTAGTGGCATAGCCCCTGGGCCCCTGATACCTGCTCAGTAACAAAGCCCAGCTGACCTTTGCGATGACCTTCATCTCAGGCCAAAGCTGGTGGCATATCAGTGCTAGGGACCCATCAGATGGGTTTTCCGACAGTCTGGGGCAAGTGTGTTAACCCCAGGAGGGAAGTCAGACGGGGATTGGGTTTCTTCCCAATTCCCTTCGCCCTGGGGAAGCACAGCTCAGAAAGATTCCGTATCTTGCCCAGGTCACACAGGAAATCCTGAGCTGGTGCTAGAAGCCATGCCTCTTGGTGAGACTGGGATGTTAGCAGCCCCTGCCTTCTCTGCACCGTATCTGGCCCTGCTACCTGCCTCTGGCTCACAGATGCTGCCGGCCCCATTCTGACTCTGGTCCTGTCTAGGAGAGGCCAGCCCCTCTCAAGGACTTTGCTGCTGCCATTGTCCCCTCACTCTCCTACAAGATAAATATATTCCTCTCTGCCTGATCTCCCCCATCCACATAGGGAGGTGCTGTAATATCTCTCATCGTAAACAAACAAACAAGAGCTCTCTTTCAAGCCCACACTCCTTCCAGATAATGCCTCTTTCTCTGCTCTCTTTCATAACAGGAAACCTCAAGACACTGTCTACACCACAAGCACACTTTCTCTTTTGTCAGCTCCCATCTCCAAGACTCAGACCCCATCAACTTCCTTGTGACCAAACCCTGGGCCACTCTCACATTCCTCAGTCCCTCAGCAGTGTTTGTCACAGCTGTCACCCCGTCTTTGCCGTGCTGTCTTCTCTTGGCTTTGGTGACACCTTCTCCTGGTTCCTGCCCAGCCCTGCCCCTTCCCACTTTCCTGACCCTGAGGTTTCTTCTCCATCTGACTCTGAGGTTTTCCATCGTCCCCACTGCCCCTAGCTGATCTTATGCCATCTCGTGCTTTAAAAAGCATCTCTAAGCTGATGAGTTTTCAATCTGTAACCCCAGCCCTAACTTCTAAACCTGTATCATCTAATGAACAGCAGCCATCTCCCCGATTGAATATTTTCTTTGTAAGCAGGATAAGCAGGACACACTTTTCCACATCCAAATTAAAACCCTTCCTGCCCTTCTCCAGTTGGCTTAGGCATCAAGAAATGCTTCAACCATCTACCTTGCTGCAATAGCCAAAAACTCGAGGGCATTCTTGATTCTTCTCCTTCCCTCCTTTCCACGTGCAGCAGAAGGACCTGCTCACTTGATACCCCAAAATACTCAGAATGGAGTCACTCCCCGTCCCTGGATCCACTGTCTCCCCCGTCATTTCCCATGTGTCCCACTCTGCTCAAAACCCTACATTGGCCAGTCACGGTGGCTCACACCTATAATCCCAGCGCTTCGTGAGGCTGAGGTAGGAGGATTGCTGGAGCCCAGGAGTTTGAGACCAACCTGGGCAACATAGTGAGACCCCACCTTAATTTGAAAAAACAAACAAACAAACAAACAAACAAAAAATCCTACACTGGCTTCCTGTCAAACTTAGGATAAAACCTCTTCAAGCGGCCAGGAGTCACCAAGGCTCAGCCCTGGACACCTCAGGCTCCCTCCCCCTGTGTCCCACCTCTCATTCACTCTCACCCACCCCTCACCAGCTTTTTTTCTGCTCCTCATATTGCTCTGGACTGTTCTCCCAGATGCCTCCTTCCCGTTTTTAGGTTTCAGCTTAAATCCGCCTCCTCAGAAAAGCCTTCTCATTCATTCATCATCCATTCATCCCCTAGTCATTCTTGGGGAAAAGCCCAGTTCTTTTGTTTATAGGGTGTTTACTCTCTGAAATTATCTATCTGCTTATTTTTCACTTCTTCTCTGGCTTCCTGCACTAGAATGTCGGCTCCGTGAGGGCAGGGACTTTGTCTTGTCCCATGCAGAATCCGCAGTGCCTGGCACAAAGTAGATGTTCAAAAAATACTTGTTAGGCTGGGCACAGTGGCTCACACCTGTAATCCCAACACTTTGGGAGGCCAAGGCAGGTAGACCACTTGAAGTCAGGAGTTTGAGACCAGCCTGGCCAACATGATGAAACCTCATCTCTATAAAAAACACAAAAATTAGCCAAGCATGGTGGCACACGCCTGTAGTCCCAGCTACTCGGGAGGCTGAGGCAGGAGAAATGCTTGAACCTGGGAGGAGGAGGTTGCAGTGGGCTGAGATCATGCCATTGCATTCCAGTCTGGGTGACAGAGCGAGACTTTATCTCAAAAAACAAATAAAAAAAAATTTTTTTTTTTCTTTTTGAGACTGAGTCTCGCTCTGTCATCCAGGCTGGAGTGCAGTGGTGCGATCTTAGCTCACTGCAAGCTCCACCTCTCGGGTTCACGCCATTCTCCTGCCTCAGCCTCCCTAGTAGCTGGGACTACAGGTGCCCACCACCATGCCCAGGTAATTTTTTTGTATTTTTAGTAGGGACGGGGTTTCACCATGTTAGCCAGGATGGTCTTGATCTCCTGACCTCATGATCTGCCTGCTTTGGCCTCCCAAAGTGCCGGGATTACAGGCGTGAGCCCCCATGCCCGGCCACCCCCAACTTTTTGAATGAAGAAAGGAAGGAATGTGCACAAAATGGATCCTGTCCTGCATCCCTGCTGAATCTCTACTCTCTATAATGAGTCCCCGAGCTTAGCCCCATGACCCTGGCCTCCAAAGGGAGAAGAAGGAGCCCCAGCCTAGGCTCAAATTTGTGTCCATAATAATAATATGGACATTTGTTGAGTATATTTTGTGTGCTCAGCATTTTGCCATGCACTTCAAAGCATTGTTAGATCATTTATTTCTTTCAAAAGCCTATGTGTTGGACCAGGCACAGTGGCTCATGCCTGTAATCCCAGCACTTTCGGAGGCGGACACCCAAGGTGGGCGGATCACTTGAGGTCAGGAGTTCGAGACTAGCCTGGCCAACATGGAGAAACCCCATCTCTACTAAAAATACAAAAATTAGCTGGGCGTGGTGGCACATACCTGTAATCCCAGCTACTCGGGAGGCTGAGGCAGGAGAATCGCTTGAATCCAGGAGGCAGAGGTTGCAGTGAGCTGAGACCGTGCCACTGCACTTCAGCCTAGGTGACAGAGCAAGACTCACTCTCAAAAAAAAAAAAAAAAGCCTATGTGTTACCATGAGGTTACTACTACTATCTGCATTTTACAGACATGTAAACTGAGGGCCAGTGTGGGGAAGCAATTTGCTTAAAGTCCCAGCTAGGAAAAAAGTTTGAACTGGAACCTGGTCTTGGAGTCTCTGCCTGAGGCTCCCTGGAAGATTGGTCGGGCTCCCACTGTGACCCACCTCCCAGGCCATCCTTTCTTATGTCCATCCAGCTGTCAGTCAATCCTCCCACCATACTTCAGTCCAGCATGTCTGTTGAGCTCTTGCTCTGTGTCAGGGGTTACCAAAAGGAATACAGATGTTCCATCCTCAAGTTGCTTATGGTCTATAGGAGGAGATAGGTGTTTACACCACACAAAGTTTCAGCCAGAAGGCTGCAGAGCTCAGAGAAGGGAGCAAATTCTTCCAACTGAGTCAAGGGAGAATCTGAAGAAGGTGACATTTGAGTTGGGCCTTGATGGTTGATGAGGTTTCAACAGTCAGAGGCATCAGCAGAACAGGTGAAGGGAACCACAGAAGGAAAGATGTAGGGGCCGGGAATAGTAGGGTGTGTTGGAGGGGTGGCAACAGAACCTTGAAATGCTAGTCACTCTCTGGTGGTCCCAGCAGATGGGGAACAAGAGGGCCTGGGGTCTTCCTGCTCTCCCAATCCTGCAGCCAGACATGGAAACTTTACATCCATTCATTCGTTCATCCATCCATGCATCTTGTTAGTGAACACAGAACTCAGTACTGTGTGACAAGTACTGTTTGGGTGTGTTGGGAAGAGAAAGTGGGAAGAGTGGGGAGATATACAAAAAGCAGAAACAATGCAGCAGGCTGTGACCACGGACTGGGGAGGGCTGCTCTAGATGGGGTCAGGGAAGGCCTCCTGAGGAGGGTGTTTCAACACTCTGGGAGGTCAAGGTGGGTGGATCGCTTGAGTTCAGGAGTTCAAGACCAGCCTGGGCAACAGGCTGGACAGGAGACCCTGTCTCCTCACTAAAAAAATTAGCCAGGTGTGGTGGTGTGTGCCTGTGGTCCCATCTACTTGGGAGGCTGAGGCAGGAGGATCACTTGAGCCCAGGAGGTTGAGGCTGCCGTGAGCCATATGGTGCCACTGCACTCCAGCCTGGGCAACAGAGCAAGACTCCTGTCTCAAAAATAACTTCTCTAAAAAGTCAGCCAAGCGCAGCTCTAGGTAAGGAGCCATCCAGGCAGAATACGCAGCAAGTGCAAAGGCCTGTGGCTGGGGTGAGTTGGCAAGTTGAAGGGATTAAGCAAGTCCAGTGTGGCTCGGGGGCTCGAGTGAGGCCTTAAGAGGTCTTCCTGCTCTCCCTCCCTTAAGAGGCCTCACTAGATTGTTTAAGTCAAGTTTAGAGAAGAGGGTTGAGGTCAGCCAATGTCAGCCTACAAGACTAGAGGGAGGAGTAGGGATTTGGCTGTGAGCGTTAAGGGGTGAATAACTTACGACTCAGGGGTCATTCAGCTAGTAAGTTAGAGTCAAAACGCAAACACCTCCCGGGACCCAAAGGCATCTGTAAAAACAGTCTTCTAGTGGCCAGGACAGAACTCAGCTGAAGTCAATATTGCATTTATTGTAAGGCCAGAAGGCAGAATTTCTTCATCTGAATCACTGCCCCTTTTAGAATGCATAAACATTACATGTGTTTGAACTTTAAAATCTGTGTAATTAAGGCTGGGAGTGGTGGCTCACACCTGTAATTCTTGCACTTCAGGAGCCCAATGCAGGAGGGTCGCTCGAGTTCAGGAGTTCAAGACAAACTTGGGCAACATAGGGAGATTTGTCTCTACTAAAGATCAAAAAAGTTGGCTGGATGCGATGGCTCACGCCTGCAATCCCAGCACTTTGGGGGCCAAGGCAGGTGGATCACCTGAAGTCAGGAGTTCAAGACCAGCCTGGCCAACATGGTGAAACCCTGTTTCTACTAAAAATACAAAATTAGCTGGGCGTGGTGGCACATGCCTGTAATTCCAGCTACTCGGGAGGCTGAGGCAAGAGAATCGCTTGAACCCAGGAGGCAGAGACTGCAGTAAGCCGAGATCACGCCACTGCACTCCAGCCTGGGCAGCAGAGAGAGATTCTGTCTCAAAAAGAAAAAAAAGATAAAAAACATTAGCTGGGCATGGTGGCGTGTGCCTGTGGTCCCTGTTACTTTGGAGAACCAAGGTGGAAGAATCACTTGAGCCAGGGAGGTTGAGGCTGCAGTGAGCAGTGATCATGCCACTGTACTCCAGCATGGGTGACAGAACAAGTCCTTGTCAAAAAAAAAAAAAAAAAAAGAAACCTGTGTAATTAAAATACTGTTAGTGCAAGCTGTTCCTGAACCTCAAAGGCAGGGACTTGGATGATTCACTTCGGGCATGAAAACTATACAAGGAATTTGGACCTCTGTTCTGGGCCCCACCTCTACCTTTTGAGACTTCTTGGCCCTCAGTTGAGATAGCAGAGTCCAGTGAACAAAACGTGGATTTTGGAGCCAAACAGGTGTGGGTTCAAATCCATTCAGCAGCATGTACTGCCATGTGACCTGACCGAGCCTCTTCAAACCCTGTCATCTCTAAGGGGTGTTGTGAAGATGAGCTGAGATAACACACATATATGTAGAGTGCCTGACACTCAGTGCTTGACAAACATATGTTCCCTTCGCCCTCTGCCTCTTGTCTGAATTCCTGGGCCCCTGGAAAACACGGACTGGTCTGGAGTCCTGTGTATATGCCTCACTTCTTCTCCATCGCTCTGTTCAAATGGGCTCTTGTGCTTAGGAGCGCCTCAGATGTTCCCACCTATAGAACAGGAAGGCATGTCTGGTCACCCACCAGATTGGTGAGCTGTGTGCCTAGGAATAGCCATACCTGCGACTGTGCGGAGATTGTTTTTCTAGCCTCTGGGATGCCGGGAAGTAGGTTTAGAAGAAGGACCCAGCCTCAAAGGCCAGGGGGATCCCTGGGGTAGAGTCCCCAACTTGGATTTTGCCCAGATTACTAAATCATGTCCCTATTTATCGGCACCTGCTAGGTGAAGGCCAGGAATGGGAAAGTAAGTCACCCTCTTCAACAGTAAAGTTTCCTGGATGTAATCCAGCAGCAAGGCTCAGGGCTGTCGCAAGGCTCAGATTCCTAGAGGAGCGTGGGAATGCCACGTTCATCACGGCACCGGCTTGCGTTTTGCTCTTTAGTGCATACAGGCAGGGCTGGCCCTGGCCCAGGCTGTGATACCAGGACTCTTCCCCCAACTTTTGTTTTCTCCAGCACTCAGAAATTCATTGTTCCTTTGGCCTCTTAAAACAGAAGCTGATGCAACAAAGTCATTCACATCAAGGTGTGCAAATCAATGAAGGACACCTGAATGAGAACAAGCGAAGGGTAGGAAGAGCCACCGCCATCACGTGCAGCCTGAGGCAGGCGTGGGGTGGGAAAGCTTTAGAATGGCCAAAAGGAAAGGCTTCCAGTGCACACTGTTGGGCACAGGGAAGCCATAGGCGGCTAACTAGAAGCGGCACCCCAGATGACTGGTTAGGGGAGCATATTTGGCTCTCTGGGGTTGGTCCTGAGGTGGAAGTAGGAGTAAAGAGTTTGGGGCAAAAATCAGGGGCATTGGCAGTCATCGAGCAAATCCTGAGTGTTTAGGGCTTACTGCTGTAGAGGTTGTCTTTCGACTTCTCGGCTGGTATTACAGACGTTGTGAAACATATTTTTACATATGAACTGGCCATTGTCCCCTTTGTATATTCAGGCCTCAAAGGTATTGGGCATTTGGCATCTGCCTATTCTTCCTGGAAAAGACTTCCATCTCTCCACACTCTCTCATGTTTTGGTTTGTTTGTGAGATGGAGTCTCACTGTGTTGCCAGGCTGGCCTCAAATTCCTGGGCTCAAGCAATCCTCCTGCCTCAGCCTTCCAAGTAGCCACACACCACTGGACCCAGCACTTTTTCATATTTTAATAGCTGTATTTATTTATTAGTTTAGGTTTTAAAAATTAATAATAATAATTATTATTATTATTTTGAGACAGGGTCTCACTCTGTCACCCAGGCTGGAGTGCAATGGTGCAATCTCAGCTCACTGCAACCTCTGCCTCCCGGGTTCAGGTGGTTCCCCCACTTCAGCCTCCCAAGTAGCTGTGATTACAGGCACATGCCACCATGCCCAGCTAAGTTTTGTTTTTTGTTTTTGTTTTTGTTTTCAGTATTTTTAGTAGAGACAGGGTTTTGCCATGTTGCCCAGGCTGGTCTTGAACTCCTGGGCTCAAGAAATCCTCCCGCCTCAGCCTCCCAAAGTGCTGGGATTACAGGTGTGAGCCACCACCGAAGAGGCTCGGTCAGGTCACATGGCAGTACATGCTGCTGAATGGATTTGAACCCACACCTGTTTGGCTCCAAACTCCATGTATTGAAATACAATACCTGTATTTCAATAAAATTGGTTTCCTTTGTAGTCTTACGTATTTTATTTAGTGCATTTAAAAACCTTATTCTATAAGACACTGGAATGCTTCATCAGGCTGCCAAGGGCATCCTGGTACCAAAAAAAAAAGTACAAACCCCTATATCAGAAATTTCCCTGGATGTATACAAACATTTGCACACAAATTTTTTAACCACATGTGGTAGTATTTGTGTAATCTTTTATTAAACCACAAGTGTGACCATGCCACTCTCTCTCTGCTTAAAACTCTTTGAGGCCTTCTCCCTTTTTCTCCCCTGTCTTCCAGACAAAGCCCTAGATCGTCTCAGGACAGGCGAGGCTCTTTCCAAGAATGCATCCTGATCTTTTATGTCTCATTCTGTTCTACATTTACTCCCTCACCCCAACCCCCTTTGCCCACTAACTGAACTCCTACTCACTCCTCAGTACCCGCTCAAGGTTCCCTCTCTGGAAGCCTTCCTCAGCCCAGACAAAGGGAGGCTCAGGGACGGGGCCCCTTCTCCTCTGAGCTCCATTCTTCTGGTCTCTGCTTTACAGGCGCTTGGCAGGCCGCCACCCGGTGCCTCGCCTTGCTCCTGAGACCCGGGAGTGCTCACTGCCAGCAGCATGCCCACTTGCTAGGGGCAGAGGGGCAGTGGGAGTGTCCCCCATGTGCCAGCCCGTCCCCACCCTTGGGTTAACCTTCAGTCACCAGAGAAATAAGGTGTGACACCTCTGAGACTGTGGGCACATGTGCTGCTGCCTGACAGAGGCCATGATGCCCACAGGTCCCACACCTGCTACACACCCTGGGTCCGGAGTCTGCCCTGGACTCCTTGGCACCTTCACTTCCATTTGTGCCTCATGTATCCTCTCTGGTTCTCCAGAAGCCCAGGAGCACGTTTCTCTCCAGCACCAACCCTGCTACGTGCTCACAGGCTACAATGCTTGAAAACTTATTCCTGGCCAAGCACGGTGGCTCACACCTAGAATCCCAGTGTCCTGGAAGGCGGAGGAGAGAGGATTGCTTGAGCCCAGGAGCTCAAGACCAGCCTGGGCAATACAGCGAGACTCTCATCTCTACAAAAAAAAATTTTGTTTTAATTAGCTGGGTATGGTGGCACACGCCTGTAGTCCCAGATACTCAGATGGCTGAGGCAGGAGGATCACTTGAGCCCAGGAGGTTGAGGATGCAGTGAGCTGTGATCACGTCACTGCACTCCAGTCTGGGCAACAGAGTGAGACCCTGTCTCTTAAAAAGAAAAAAAAAATATTTTAAAAACCGTATTCCTACATTTGTTAGGTCTCTTCATCCTTACAGTAACCCAGCTAGGTGGATGTTTCTCTTATCCCCATTTCCAGAGGAGGAAACTGCATAATGGAGATAAATGTGTTTATAGCGGCGAATGCTTGATGTTTCTTACCAGAAAAGCTGAGAGAGGTTAAGTAGCTTGCCCAAGGACACACAGCAGTAAAGCAGGGCCTCAGTACTCAGCACCCTGTGCCCTGGACATGTGCTTTCCCACTAAAGAAGAAGCAAGCTGCCAGGCTTAGGGTTTGGAAGCCCCTCTGGGGGTCTCTCTCTTCAGCCTGCCCTTCAGTCCAGCCCACACAGGCACTCAGACTCCCTGAGGGCCAGCGCTGGGCCTGACTGATGCCTCTACCCCTAGGGCCCATGTTCATTCACCCATTCATTCAGTGTCAACTCTGCTAAACAGATGCCAGGCACCCTGCGGGGGTGAGCAGAAACAGACTTGCACCCTGCTCCCTGAAGGGTAGAGTCTGACAACAAAGATTGATACTCATCATTTAGTCCCTAAAACTAAATGTTTAATTGCAGACTATGATGAGTGCTATGCAGAAGACATACAGGGACTTAGAGTGTGAAAAATGGGAACTATATCCCCGCCTGGAAGACAGCCTGAAAAATCAATATTAGAGCTAAGATCTCAAGAACCAGTAGATATCAACTAAGCAAAGTAGGGAGGGAAGAGAGGTCCAGAGAGAGGAAATTGTGGGCAGAGGCCCTGTGGCCAGAGGGAGGATGCAGTATTTGAGGAACCCACAGAGGGCTGGTATGGCCAGAGCAGAGAGAGTAAGAGGGAGAGTGTTAAGATATGAGGCACAGACCAACCCTGAACTTAGGTTCCTGAAAGCACTAGGAAGCCACCAAAGGGATGTGAGCTGTTTTGAGATGAGTGTGTGTGTGCTGAGGGAGGGGGAGTACAAATTAAACAGATTTGTGCTTTGAGATCACTCTGGCTGCAGCAAGGAGAAAGGATTTCAGGGTCAAGAGAGGAAGCTGGGAGATGAATAAGGAGGCTTTTGCAGAGGTCTTGCTGAGACTTGGACCAGGCTAGTGTTCCAGAGCTACAGAGAAATAAATGGGAGCACTCAAGGGGCAGAACCAGCAGGACTGGGTGCATGGCCCAGAGAGGGTTTTTGTGGAATGAGTGGCTGATGAACAGGCAGGAGGCCAAGGGCCTGCCCGCAGGGGGCTTCTAATCACGGGGATTGACTGCTGGGTGGAGAAGAGTAAGGATCTGAACAGGGTGACTTCCTTGGGGGTGGGGATGACACCAGTGGGAAAGGAGGCTTTACAGACCAGGCCAGCACCTGCAAAAGAGCTACAAGCTGGATCACAGAGGAGAAAGAGGCTACGCCCCTGTCCTCAGGAGCCCATATACAGATCCTGAGAGGAGAGTAGCTGCTACGGTCAAGAAACAGAGCTAGGGAACAACCACCCTGCTGACCTGGGGAAGGAGGAGGCAGGGCCAGAGGCAGAAAGAAGAGCATTGCCACCAGAAGAAAACTCTTCCCTGCTAGTTTCTGAGCTCCAGGAGGGGCCACCAGGGACTGCAGTGCAAGCTATGCCTTGCACAACTCCATATGAGAATGGTGACCTGGACGTGTGCAGTGCAGCAGTCCTGGGGAGCAGCCAGTGGCCAGCGTGTAAACCAGCTGAGTCCCATGCCATAGGCTGCCAGTTGAGCTTGGCTGTCCTAGGTTCCATAGAGCTGGGCTGCAAGGCAGAGAGCATTAGAGTGACCTGGAAAGATAAGGCTGATCCCCAAAGCCCCACTTCTAGAGCTGGGAATACTGACCTTGTAATTGGATATACTGTGTGCCTAAGAAGAAAAGACCCCCAGGGCTCTGCCTTCAGGGAGTGCCCAAGAGTACTTGACCCAGGGGGCCTCTCAGAACACTGACAGCTCCTCAGTCTCAAACCCCAACCCTCCCTGAGTCTTGGTTCTGCCCTTTTCAGAAAATTACTTTGAAATGCACAGGCCAGGCACAGTGGCTCACACCTGTAATCCCAGCATCTTGGGAGGCTGAGGTGGGAGGATCACTTAAAGCCAGCAGTTCGAGACCAGCCTGGGCAACAAAGCAAGACCCATCTCTACAAAGAATACAAAAAAAAAAAAAAGAAAATTAGCTGGGCATTGTGGTGCATGCCTGTAGTCCCAGCTATTTGGGAATCTAAGGCGGGAGAATTGCCTGTGCCCAGCAGTTGGAGGCTGCAGTGAGCTATGATCACACCATGAACTCCAGTCTGGGCAACAGAGAGAAACTCTGTCTCTAAAAAAATTTTTTTAATAGAAAAAATAAGAAATAAAATGTACAAAATAAAAGGCATGGGATCACAAATAAACCAATTATTTTGAAATACAGGTATCAAAATATGGAAAAATAAATTGCAGCCCAGAAATAGATGTGTTTCCTTGCTGGTGCATTAGGTAAGATCTAAAGTTGGTATAATAATTACCAAAATTTCCAAATAAGGATGGAGGTAAACAGAATGTCGAAATATATTCTGAGATAACTGTGACAACTTATCTGGATCAGTGTCTAATAGCTGATAGTCACAATCAAATATCTGTGACCAAGTCACCAATAATACCATTAATAGCACTATGATTTTATGTTCACAACCTTAGTTTGATGTTAGTGAGTAGATAAAATAGTTTTCCCATTTAACTTCACGGATCCTCGGAATTCCATGCCCCAGTTAAGAATCTCCTGATGCAGGAAGAACAAGTCAGCAAATTGTGCTCCAGCTGGACAGGCTGCCCAGAAGGCGGGACGGGGACGCAGGGCCAAAGCCACCGGGGTTAACAAAAGCTTCTGGATGGAACTTTGGAACAGGTCTTGTGTTTTGATCCAGAGATAGAGAGGGACCCATCACAGACACAGGCATACAGGGGCGGGAGCCATGTATCACACACACTGGAGCACATGGAGGCGAGTCTGACTTTTTTTTTTTTTTTTTTTTTGATACAAGATCTCACTCCGGTTGCCCAGACTGGAGTAGTGCAGTGACATGATCTTAGGTCACTCCAGCCTCAACCTCCTGGGTTCAGGTGATTTTGCCACCTCAGCCTCCCAAGTAGCCGGGACTACAGGTGCTCACCACCTCACCCAGCTAATTCTTTGTATTTTTAGTAGAGACTGGGTTTTGCCATGTTGCCCAGGCTGGTCTCGAACTCCTTTACTCAAGTTGATCTGCCCGCCACGGCCTCCCAAAGTGCTGGGATTACAGGCGTGAGCCACCATGCCCAACCTGGTCTGATTATTAACAACTCCCTTTGGAGTATGGAAACGGGGTCTCAAAGTGACATGACTTAACAGAGCCCAGCCACAGGAAGTGGCAGGCCCTGGGGAAGACAGCTCTGGATTCAGAGCTCCAGCTGCTTCTCCCTACACTCCACTGGTCACAGGGAGCCTGAGGCTGAGGACACCCTCAAATGCAAGTGATCATGCTCAGGGTAGCAGGTGAAAGCTGGGGCCCGGGAAGCAGATAGCCTGGCTTCTCCACTTACTATATGTGTGACTTTGAGGCATTTTTGAACTCGATTCACTCCTTTCTTTTTTCAACTGTGAAATGGGAACAACAGTTATTACCTCTGAGAGCAACTAAATGCAACTTGTAAAAGTGTTTGAAGCACATAGAGTATGATGCCTGGCATGCAGTCACCCTCCAATACTTGTACAGAAACTTCTTCCTGAATCAGCAGAGTGAGTGCCATCCCCGCCCCGCCCCGCCCCTTGTCTCTGGCCAGAGAGTTCTGAGTGGACAGGGTGGAGGACACCAGGGTCCAGGAGGGCTGGCCTGCCCTTAGTCCAGGAGGAGGGTAACTGGCCATTCAGCCATTGCGGGTGAGGAAACACTGGCACCAGCAGAACCCTGTGGGGGGAGGTGGGGGCTGGGCTTCTCTGGTTGAGGGTCAAAATGGCCCCACTCCTAGGGCTGATGAGTTTATGGCCAGGATGAAGAGGGATAGCAGAGGTTTGGCGGAAAGAGAGCTTGGCTTCCGACAGATTTGGTGGGGCTATGTGCAGCTGGGCAGCTGGGCACTGCACAATTGTTGGGGCACCATTCACATAGACTAAAAGGGGAGTGCTCTTAGGTAGCGCTTGAAGGTTACCCAATCCCAATCCCAATCCCTTATCTGAGTTCCATCCAGGCTCTGCCGCTTTTTGTGATAGTTCTGTGACCTTGAGCAAGCCATTTACCCTCTGAGCTCATCTGTAAGGTGGGACCACCACACCCACCTTAATGGCTGTTATGTTTTCATGTAAGCACAAAAATGACAATACTAAGTTCCTAAGAATTGCTGAATAGCAGCTGCCTCCTCCCCCAGGCCACCACCTACTCCCACCTCAGGGACCCTTCCCAAGCTTTAGTGTACTAAGAGTGTGAGCCTAGCCTGTATGAGGTGGAGAGGACAAGGACGGGGCAATTGGGATGGGTAAGGGAGGAGGGGCCCCCCAGCCCCACTGTCCAACAAACCCCAGCATGTGGCCCCTTCCTTTGGCAAACAAAGAGTGGGCAGGTGCCCGGCCCCTGGAGAGGGGATACGGGTGCCCTCTCCTGGCTAATGATTCCCCAGCCCTGGGAGAGGCTCTATAAGGAGGGTGGGCCTCCATTCCTGCCCCAGGTCCCCTTCCAGGCCTGAGGTCAGGCTTCTCTAGACTTAGAGGTTTCATGTAGGAAAGGGGGATTTCTGGTACCCAAAGACCCACGAGACTCAGTGTTGCCCCACAATTCCCTGCACAACACAAGCATCTTGGGGGAAACTTTACATAGCCTATAAATGTAAATTGCTCCTCTGGAGTTGTGTAATGCAGCAGACAGACCAGGATTGCTAGAAAAGAGACTCTCCACCATTCCCAAAACTCTCCAGTGATTCATTCATTCAGACAAGATTTGCTCCAAAACCTGCTGGGTCCTGAGCTCCAAAGATCCAGATGCCACAAAACCGACTCTGTCTGATGGAGAGCTCACTCCTAACAGAGGGAACAAACACTAAATGTCCAACAAACAAACATACTATTGCTGCTTATGATAAGAGCCAGGGAAAGCCAGGGTGCCAGGCAAAGGTCCACGTTGCCCAGGTCCCGCTCCTTCTTCTGGCAGCCCCCATCTCATCTTGGGATCCTCAACTGGGTCCCCTGCAATCCCTTTGGTCTGGACGGGGACTGGTAACCAACTCCAGACTTTCTGAAGTGGCTGGCTTATAATGTCTGGGCTCCCCAAGGTCAAAGACAAGGTGATATTGAGTGCTTTGCGTTGTTTTTTATTTACATTTTGAAATGAGACCTTGGGCTTGGGAATCGATGGCTATGGGTGTCACAGGCTCTCCCAAGGCAGTTACAAATGGCCTGGTTTGTCTGAGGGACAGGAGGTGGCATGGCTCTGGGACACAGGCCCTCTGACAGCTCTGCTGCTTCCCTCCCACCTGCAGGAGGCCTACTGTGCATATGCCATCATTCTCATGGCGCTCTTCTGGTGCACTGAAGCCCTGCCCCTGGCTGTCACCGCCCTCTTCCCCATCATCCTGTTCCCTATGATGCGCATCATGGATGCCTCTGAGGTGAGCCCCCATCCATAGGAAAAAGCGTTCTGGGCAATGCGGGAGGCCAGGGGGTGGGTTCCCTCAGACCTTGTTGACTAAGGAAGCCTCATCATAGGCAGGGCACATGGATTAGGGGTTCCTGCGTCTGCATGAGGAGGAAGTCAGCTGGAAGGCTGCAGGCTGGGGTGGGGAGGGGTGCAGAATTACTGCTGAGAGTTCATTCAAAGTGGGAGTGATGAGCCAGCCTTAGGTGGGGGGTGGAAGGCCTGGTGACACAGAAAAGGGGCCTTGAAGGCCAGCTAACACACTCATATACTTCTAGTTCAGTGGCTCTTGAACTTGAACAGCGTCGGGGTCACCTGGAGGGCTGGTTACAACCCAAATGGCTGGGTCCAGAGTTTCTGATTCAGTAGATGTGGGGTAGGGCCTAAGCATTTTATTTCTAACGAGTTCCAGTAGATGGTGATGATGCTGACCCAGCGACCATACTTTGAGAACCGCTGTCTAGTTTTGAGAAACAGCACTAAAATATCTATCTCCCAGTCCATGGCTTGAAACATGAATGGAATCACGGTAGATTATCTCCCAATTAATTATTCCCGAGGGGAGATAAAGTGAGTTTGGCAAGAAGAGGGGAACCTGGTTGATATTAAATGGTAGATAATCCAGGCCGGGTGTGGTGGCTCATGCTTGTAATCCTAGCACTTTAGGGGGCCAAGGCAGGTGGACCACTTGAGCTCACGAGTTCGAGACCAGCCTGGCCAACAAGGTAAAACCTCATCTCTACAAAAAATACAAAAATTAGTCGCGCACGGTGGTGCATGCCTGTAGTCCCAGCTACTTGGGAGGCTGAGGTGGGAGGATGGTTTGAGCCAAGGAGGTGGAGATTGCAGTGAGCTGTGATTGTGCCACTGCACCTCCAGCCTGGGCAACAGAGCTAGACCCTGTCTCCAAAAAGTTAAATTTAATTTTTTTTAAATGGCAGATTATTCAGAGACCATTTCCATCGAGTTTCGAGAGCCCAGGGGAATGGCAGTCTGTGGGAATGTCAGTGACTGAATCCCATAAGCTCGGGGGCAACGTGGGAGACTCCAGGGTCTTCCCCCGGCTCAGCCATGTCTCCGCCTGCCAGGTTGCCATGGAGTATCTTAAGGACTCCAACATCCTGTTCGTCGGGGGGCTGCTGGTGGCCATCGCAGTGGAACACTGGAACCTGCACAAACGCATCGCCCTCCGGGTCCTCCTCATCGTTGGGGTGCGGCCTGCCCTGTGAGTTCCTGCAAACCAGCACGGGAGAACCTGATGAGGAGATGTTCTGGGCACCCAGTTCCTGAAGGGAAGCTGCAACAGCAGTGTGTCTGTCTGCCCGTCCCTAGGCTAATGCTGGGCTTCATGCTGGTCACAGCCTTCCTGTCCATGTGGATCAGCAACACGGCCACCTCGGCCATGATGGTGCCCATCGCACATGCCGTCCTGGACCAGCTGCACAGCTCACAAGCCAGCAGTAACCTCGAGGAGGGCAGCAACAACCCGACCTTCGAGCTCCAGGAACCAAGTCCCCAGAAGGAGGGAACCAAACCTGGTGAGAAAAATGAGGCTAGACCCCGCCCCAACTCCTTGGTTCTTGGAGAGAGTCTGAGGGTCTGTCCGTTTCGAGAGCTGGTCATCTTGGAGCCTTTGGGGAGAGAAGAAAGAGGTGCAAGAAGGACAGTGACCAATTTGTTTTTCCTTTCTTTAAAATGGCAAGTTCCCTGTGTTGGGAATCCCCTTACCCCTGGGCAAGCCAAGATGCTTGGTCACCATAGCAAGAAGAGAGCTGGAGTCTAGGTGGACAGTCCAAGGTCTAGGATCCATTCTTCCTGTGTGGTTTGGGTAATCAGAGATCAGAGAGATTCTGAGGCTGCTCCCAGCCTGAGACTCTGGGGATTGCTGGGCCCCTCAGGCCTGCAGACATCCTCTGTCCTCCTTCCAGCCCCGGTCTGGGCTGTTCACAGACAAGGTGCCTTTGAGGCCCTCGCAGCCCTGGCCACATTCCCCAGAGCTGGCCCCGTACCTGCCCCCACCTGGGCTCTCCCCTGTTCCCAGATAATGGGCAGGCCCTCCCTGTCACATCTGCTCCTTCGGAGGGGAGGGTACATCTCAGCCAGGAGCATCTCCACCTCACCCAGTGCATGAGCCTGTGTGTGTGCTACTCCGCCAGCATCGGGGGCATCGCCACGCTGACCGGCACTGCACCCAACCTGGTGCTGCAAGGCCAGATCAACTCGTGAGTGACAAGGGATGGGCCACCTTGGAGGATCTGCACACTCACTGGGAGGTGAATGGGGCTGGGCAGTTCTCGGGGCAACGTCATACGGCAGCCCATGTTCCTCCTTCAGGCTCTTTCCCCAAAACGGCAACGTGGTGAACTTCGCCTCCTGGTTCAGCTTCGCCTTCCCCACCATGGTCATCTTGCTGCTGCTGGCCTGGCTGTGGCTACAGATCCTCTTCCTGGGCTTCAAGTAAGTGGTAAAGTCGGTAAGAGAAGCCCAGGTCCCTGCCCTCAGCCCTGGGAGCTTCCAGTTGGGTCCGGATGTGGAAAATGATATTATCACTATCCCAGTGAGAAGGCGTCTCCCTGCCAAGTCCCCTCTGTGCACTTGGACCCCCATTTGAGGAAATTACTGGGTAGAGAGTATTATCCCATTTCACAGACACGCAAGCTGAGGCTTCAGGAGTGGTTTGCAACTAGATTGTCAGTGTTGGGACTGCAAGCCAGTCACTTGATGCCCCTTCCCATAATGCTCCACTGTCCTTTGATAGGTGCTTAAGGAGCACACACTGAGCATGGTTAGTTACAAAAGCACCTGCTGTGTTCCTACTGTATACTGGGTCATGTGTAAGGCACTGAGAATACTAGAAGACACTAGGCACAGTCCCTGTCCTTGTAGCCCATCAGGTGGATGATGATATGGTGGGGGCCATGACAGAGGGAAGCCCAGATGCTGCAGGAGCACAGAGAACACAGTGCCTAGTTCAGCGCAGGTGAGCGAAGATTCCAGAACACCATGGAGGAGATCATGCCTGGGCTGAATCTTGAAGGACTAGAAGTCAGCCAGGTAGAGAATGGGTGAAGACATTCCAGGCAGCAGGAGCAGTTTGCACAAAGCACAGAGGCAAGAATGGACATGATGTGCTTGAGGGAACTCTAGTTCTGCAGGACTAAAACACAAACAGCAAAAAGGAGCATCAGGTCATGAAGCTGGAGAAGTAGGCAGGGGAAGGTTCTAGAAGCTCTTATGTGCCACCCAAGTGTTTGGATCTTGTCCTTGAAGCCAAGAGTAATAAATAGATTTCATTCCTACTTCCACCAGGTTCCTGGTAGTCACTGTTTGGAACTCTGAGTTGGAAAATCATGGGAGACCCTGCTAAGGCTCAGTTAGTATCAAGTCTGTGATTGATTAGTGATGTCTGCCATGAGTATGGGATAGGAGTGATGGTATGAGTGTTACCGTGGTATTAATTATAATTTGCCCTTCCTGCCCAGGCAGTGGAGAGCCCTTGAAAGTTTTTAAGCATTGCTCCTGCACTTTGGAAAAATCACTTGGGCAAATATAAGGAAGCTGGATTAAAGTTGGGGGCTGGTACAAGGCAAGGTGGTAGTAGAAGAGGTCAGCACAGTACCAGACACCATGGGGGAGTCAAAGATGTGTGAAGCGTGACCAGCAGGGAGGTTGAGATTTACCCAAGTGGAAAGTTAAATGTCAACACAAGTTAAGTCAGCAGCAGAAGGAAGTGGACTGCAGCCTATTGTGCCTCTGAGGACAAGGCAAGTGGGACTCAGGCTGGCAGGGGATACCCAGAGCAGGCAAAGGAGGGAAGGGAGGACTTCCCGAAGGCTGTTGGAGGAGGAGAGCTGTGAGCCAGGGCTGGAAGAAGTCCCAGGGTTTGAGCTGCTCGGTCTTTCTCACCCTGGGCAAGGGAGGGTTCAGCACCATAGAACCCCTGGAAGAAAAGGGGCTCAATGGAGCAGGGCCAAGCATGGGGAATAAGCAAGAACTATGACCCCTAAAAGTCTTCTGCTCTTCCTCCAGAACCTCAGGTGGAGCCAGGACCTGAGTGTAGTGACCCTGAGATGCCCTCTCTGGGCCTCAGCCTTTAGATCATAGGCACGCAGAGCCCCTTGCTCCCTGCCTGGAGCAGGCCCCCCACAAACTGCCCCGTCCCTCTGCCTGCAGCTTCCGGAAGAACTTTGGCACTGGGGAGAAAATGCAGGAGCAACAGCAAGCAGCCTACGGCGTCATCCAGACCGAGCACGGGCTGCTGGGCCCCATGACCTTTGCAGAAAAGGCCATCAGTGTCCTGTTCGTCATTCTGGTGCTGCTCTGGTTCACCCGGGAGCCAGGGTTTTTTCTTGGCTGGGGCAACCTCGCTTTTCCCAATGCCACGGGGGAGAGGTGAGAGTTGCAGGGGATGGGAGGAGGACACATCTGGGACTTACATGCTTAGGGAGGAGGAAAGGGTGTAGGGCCCCCATTGCAGAACAGGAGGTAACACTTGGTGGGGGATGAAGTTTCCCCAGGCTTGTCTATGGGAGGGGCTCCTCTCCACCACCCTCCACCTTGTGGCCCTGAACAACCCCAAGCTGCTAACCCAGCCTTCCCTGTCCCCCAACCAACAGCATGGTGTCCGATGGGACAGTGGCCATCTTTATCGGCGTAATTATGTTCCTCATACCCTCCAAGTTCCCAGGGCTGACCCAGGACCCAGGTAAGCACCTGGACTGGGGCAGGGAAGGGTCTCCAGGCAGCCCCTGCCTTCAAGTATGTAATGTACCTTCCACCACACTTGGCAGGAGTAGGCAAAGCCCAGAAAGGCTGGAACGACTTGCCAAGGGCACAGAGACTCAGGGACAAAGATGAGATGTTGCAGAACTGAGAGTCCCCCCTCCTACATGCATTAAGCTCCAAAAGGGACCCACACAGGGAGCCCCCAAATGGAGAGGGGAAAGGCCTGTTTGTTCTTTGGTGACCCGTCCTTCTCTTCTTGGGGAGTAGAAAACCCAGGGAAGCTGAAGGCCCCTCTTGGCCTCCTCGATTGGAAGACAACGAACCAGAAGATGCCGTGGAATATCGTGTTATTGCTGGGTGGTGGCTATGCCCTGGCCAAGGGCAGTGAGGTGAGAGGCCCCCAGCCCCCTCCTTAGCTTGTGTGAGGGAGACTGTGGCAGGAAGAGAGGGGGCCCTGCTTCTGTCCCACAGAGGGGAGACCTGGTTCCCATGTAGGAGCCTCTCGGGTGGGCAGAGCCTTTGCAGCAGCTGGGGAGACCTAGAGCCCCCATGTGCGAGGAAGAAACACAAGCCCTAGGGACCTCTCCTTAGTTCAGTTCTCAAAGTCCAAGGGAAGGCAGGATTCTGTGGTGGGGCGGGGCCTGTTCTCAGAGATAAATGCCATCCCACCCCAGCCCCTTGCCCCCTGCCAGACAGAGCACGCAATAGCATCTGCACTGAAGTAACTGGGGGTTATGTTGACGCGGTGTGCCCACTGCAGCCACCAGGGGGCACCATGATCACACCCACCCAGGCTCTGGGGACCAGAACATCTTTCCCCAGAGCCTCCATCCAAAAGAGGGAAATCCCTGACACGGCATCCCTGGGCCTCAGTGTTCTGGCTCAAACAGGAGGCAGCTGCCCAGGTCAGGGATTGGTGCAGGGTACTCCTGGGTCTGTGGCATGTTCATCCACTGACTGTGCCCAGTGCTGTGCTAGGCACTGGCCCCACTGAGCAAGGTTAAGTCCCAGCTTACAGCCTGGCATTCCAGACATGGCAAGGCAAGACCTCGGAGCTCTTCTGACCCTGTGGACTGTCCCTATCCTCCCATTAGCCTCTTCCAGCCTCTATCAGGGTCCTCCCCCAACTTTCCCTCCCTGCAAGGAGCAAGGTCCTCTCTGGCCAAGCCACTGGACTGGAAGGGGCAGGAAGAGGGCTAAGGTTGCCAAGGGACCTCCTGAGAGAGGTCAGAAAGGCAAGAGTAAGTGCGGTCAAAGATTTTTGCTCCCACCAAGCCCCAAGTTTCCCAAGAAGGCCCTTTGGCCCCCTTTCCTAATTTCTCATCTGCCCCTTCTTCCCACACCCAGCTGTTCGCTGTTCTTCAAGAGCAGGAAAGGGCACCCCTTGGTCTTAGCTGGATCCTAACATCCCTTTAGAGCTGTCTTTGACTCTGAATACCAGGGAGGTGTGAGCAGGAGCAGGAGCCTCATAGAGCCTCAGCAGAGGACTTGGGGGCCCAGGCAGCCTTGCCTCTCACACACCATCCTCCTCTGCCCACAGCGATCGGGCCTGTCAGAGTGGCTGGGAAACAAGCTGACCCCACTGCAGAGTGTGCCAACTCCAGCCATTGTGGTCATCCTCTCCCTCCTGGTGGCCACCTTCACCGAGTGCACTAGCAACGTGGCCACTACTACGATCTTCCTGCCCATCCTAGCCTCCATGGTGAGCTGGCCCTCAGAAACACCTCCTCCAGGTAGTCCTCCTGCCTGCCCCACCGGGGCTTCTGCCTGCTGGGCAGAGTATCCTGTCTTTGCACCTCCTCTTTTCCTTTTCCTGAAGAGGACCCCTGAGTTTCCATCCTTCCCCAGGCTCTTGAGCCACCTTGGGCCCCAAGGCACTTTGGCCCCTGACTCACCCCGTCCCTCGTGACGTCACCTCTGGAGTATCCTGATGGGGATCCTCGTGGCCTCACCCACGTCCCCACCCCAGTCCCTGTTCTGATCATTCCTGAGGTGACGGGGTGAAATTGCTCCCCGAAGCGTCCCAAGCCCCTTCCTCCCCAGACGTGTTCCTACAGCCTTTGATGACACCCCCGGAGCCCCTTTGAGATCTGTTTTATGGGCCCCTCCCCTCACCACACCCCACAAGGCAGGGCAGCACACTCATTCCCTCCAGAGAGGTCAAGAGGCCCTTCCCAGGTCACCCAGTGCCTTCTGGGAGAAGTGGTGGGCTCATGACCAGAGAGCGTACTGGGGTGCAGGGGTTGTCCCCCAGAGAAGCAGGAGAATTGGTTGGGGGCCATGCCTCTCCCTCCAGGATGGGGACCAAGGTCAGCTCTGCCCCACTGCCTCCCACTCCAGGCCCAGGCCATCTGCATCCACCCTCTCTACGTCATGCTCCCCTGCACTCTGGCCTCCTCCCTGGCCTTCATGCTGCCTGTGGCCACCCCACCCAATGCCATCGTCTTCTCTTTCGGGGGAATCAAAGTGTTGGATATGGTGAGTGGCAGGGAGGCCTGAATGCCTCATCCCTCCTTCCTGCTCTGACTTTCCATCTTAGTGAATCACAAAGCAGCTTAAAGCCACTGAGAGTCTCAGAGTTGAGCGGGCCCTCATCTGGGATGAAGGTGCAGTGGGGGAGGTTGGGACATGACCGCTCAGTGGTGGCATCTTCAGGCCCTGCCAGCCCCAGGCTATGTGAGAGGGAGGGAAGTGGGTGGGGAATATGGGGAAGGCTCCAAGATGCCAGGCACCCACACTCAGGGAGATGAGCTCAGAGAGAACAAGCCCAGGGCCCTGGAAGTTCAGGAGGAGTGCCCCTTTTCCCTGTTAGCACTGGGAGTAAAGCAAGGGGCAAAGGCATTGGCTATGCTGCAGGTTGGACCAAAGGGAGAACTTCCCAGAGAGAATTTTGCTGGTGGGAGGGCTCCTGTGCACCCCCAAATACCTGGGGACTTGGGGGCAGTCCGGCCCAGCCCCTGCTTAGCCAAATGGACTTTCCTCACACCAGGCCCGGGCGGGATTCCTGCTCAACATCATTGGAGTCCTGGTCATCACACTGGCCGTCAACAGCTGGTGCATCACCATCTTCAGCCTGCACTCCTTCCCCTCCTGGGCTCAGTCCAACACCACAGCCCAGTGCCCGCCCAGGCCGGCCAACACCACCATGCCAAGCCCCTAGGCTGGGGCGCAGCCCATCGGCCATGCCCAGGAAGACCTACCCCGTTCCCACTCCTCTGAGCCGGAAGGGGACACCCCAAGCTCCCAGCTCCAGGCCAATGGCTGAGAGAAAGGCACATGTGTGCCTTTCTCTTGTGTGTCTGTAAGGAAGGTGTGTATGCTCAATTTCCTATGTGCCGGAAGAAAAGGTGTGTGCGTGCGCGTGTGTGTGTGTGTGTGTGCACGCGCGCATATGGGTGCGCCTGCATGGATGAGAGGGGTGTGTGATGTGAGGCTATCTGAGGGGGGCTGTGTGCAATGCACATGATCCTAGGTGTGTATGCTGGATAATGCACATGTGTGTGTTCACAGACAATACAATGTGTCCTCTCTGGTGCCCCAGGTCTTGGTCTCCCCAGTTTAGTGACCAGACTTATTTGCACTGTATTTATTGGAACTCAGGCTTGGAGTGGCCTGGGAGGAGGGCCTGCCAGCAGCTGCCATGGGAACAGCCTCTGGGACTGGCCCAACATACTGAGGGCTCCCCAGCCTTCCGGTGTTTTGGTGGAGGTTCAAATATTAACCACATTAAAGTCTTTTTCAATAAAGTCTGGGATGGTTTTTCACGGCGCTCTCCGGGGCTGGTCCCCAATGTGGTTCAGACCCCAGGTTGGGGGTTTCAGAGGGAGGGGGTCTGGACTCTGTCCTGTATGCAGCCCCCTTGGCACCCCCCCACCCAGAGGGGAAGGTAATGGTCGGGCATCCCTGCCAAGGCCGATCAGAGTGGGCGCAGCCACCTAGGAGAGCAGCACTGACATCACTGGGCCCGGCTAATTGGGAGCTACCAGTCCCTGCGTGTCTTTGGGAAAACCTGCCTCCCCGTTCCCAGAGCACTCCCTGGGTATTTACATAAAACCCTCTGCCCCTGCCAATTCCTCATGGACCCTTCCTCCAGCTGGAAAAACCGGTCCCACGAGGCCAGAAGAGGCAGGCTGACCTGTGCTGGGTGCCCAGAGGACGGACCCTCATCCTGCAGCACAGGAACAGGCTGGAAACTGGCATGGCCTTCAGAGTCCAGGACCAGACAACTTTGGATGATTCCACCTCCCCCGCCCCGCCTCCACCTGGCCTCCCCACACTCCCCCACCCCACACTCTCATGGACTCCAGAGTTTTCATTTATCTAGCAAGGTGGGGGTAGGGATGGGGAAGAATGATACCACATCCATCATTCCTTCTTCGGGCCAAACAGCCCTTCCCTGCTGGAAGTTCATCTTTGTGTTGATGCTAAGTCTCTCCCACTGTGGACAGTGGCGTGTCCACCTTGAATTCATCCAAACGGAAGTTTGCTAGAGTCTCACCCCATCCCGTCCTGCTCCAGTGGCCAGTGGGACAGAAGAGAGATATTTCCCATCACCTTCATGCCCAAATGAAAAGGGGGGCTGGGCTGTGAAGAGAGAAAACCAGAAAGGATTTCATACTGGATCCCCCTGGGCCAGGCTTTCACTGGGTCCTCCCAGAGCTGGGGGTTGGGAGTGCAGATAGGAGGGGGCACTGTGCGGGCGAGTACACAGGTGTCCCCAGGGGACAGGGGGTCCTGACAGGACATGCCAGGCATCCCAGAGAGCCAGGACTGTCAGGCGGGGGTGGCTCCAGCCCCACCCTGGCCCCCCAGGCTGGCATTCCTCACTCATGAAGCACAGCCATAAATCACGGCTCCCACTCAGACCCACAGGAGGACCCCCTCCCACCCACCAAAGCCCCAGGCGACAGTCCCCTGCCTTGGAAACAGGTCGGCCCCAGAATGGTGGGGCTCCCCCAGTGGCCTACCCACAATGTGGTGGCACCCTAAGGAGCAGCCCAGCCCCATCTGCAAGTTACTTCCTTCTGGACCCTGGCTGGGGAAAACGAGAGCATGCTTCTCAGGGTGCACATGCCCTGCCCACTGTTCTCGGCACACTTCCCCTTCACTCCGGCTCAGAGAGGGACAGGTGTGGACTGAGATCACACAGCAGTCCCAGAAAGTGAGCACCGGGCTGGCCCTGCATTCTCCGGGAAGGAGATGGACACCAGCCAGCCTGAGGGTCGAGAGTTCGGCCGTGGTGGATGCCCTGGCAGGGCTCTGCGGCCAAGCCTCCCCTAGGTGCTCAGAAAACACCCTCTTTAGCAGGCAGGAGGGTGGACAGGCAGCAGGTGGCACCTGTCGGCCTAATCACCATCATTAACTGGGCAATAAAGCGGCATGGCCTGGGCCAGTCTTTGAAGGAAGGGCCTGCCAGCTGGGTCAGGTTTGCACAGGCAGCCCAGCAGCTCGGCTCCTCCACACACACTCCAGGCTGCAGCAGGTAGATGGGCCCTGCTGCGACTAGGTCTGCGGCCTCCTGCGAAGGCACCCACACCCCTTCACTGATGGCTTCTAGGAAGTTAGCAGTGAACTTTGGGTGTCTCCTACCAGCCGGACTTGTGTGGTACTGGGACTCAACAACTTCTGCGGTAGTGAGCGTCCCATTGCTAAGATCGACGAGGCTGGAAGCAACGTGAGGACAATCTGCCTGTTTGGAGCTGTGCCCCCAGTTCCTACACAGAGCCTGGCACAGCGAATAGTGCATTAAGGAGGAATGTCTGGGAAGCATACAGGAGCTTCTTGCTCCCAGAGGGAAGCTGGACACGCTCCCCTCCAAGCCTCTTTCTGGATTGCCATACGTGGAGTGCTGTGTGACTTTGAGAAACGTCTTGACCTGTCTTGGCCAATGTCACCTTAAGCTCAGCAGAGAGGCCCAGATTTCTGAGCCGAGTGTTCCCCTATCCCTGTCCCCTGAGGTCCTGGGAGTGTCCCTGTTTCCCTACTCCTTCCTCCTGCCAGCCAGCACCAGCTCTCTACGGCAACCAGAGGACCCAGGGATAGGCGGAGCTTGTTAGGGAGCTTGTGGAGGCAGGGGCAGGGCTGTCCACACCACTCTCTGAGTTCGCCTGGACCGGGGCCCCAGCCAAAGTGCAGCTCTAGGGGTTAAGGTCCTTGGCCCCAGACTAGGCCCCTTGGGGGCGCAGGCCATGACTTCCTGTCTCCTCACAGGCTTGGAGGGGAGGCTGCTTTTTCTGAAGGAGGGAGGGAAGGGTGGAGGAAGCTAGGGAGTGCTGGGTCAGCGGTCGGGTAGAACTGGGTGGGTGAAGTTCTGGTGGGGTACCAGCCTAGAGAGCGGGCCCCTACAGCCTCCACCCCAGTTTGGCAAGGGAAGGGGAAGGGGGTGTGCAGAGGAGGAGGCGAAGAGGGGAACAGAGCAGCCTGGTTGGAAAGAGTGTGACGGAGACTCAGAAGAGTGCTCTGAAGGGTGGAAAGACCCACAGATGTGTGTACACGGAGTCACAGATCCTTGGGTACCCACAGAACCAATAGACACATGCACAGACATGGATACCTGTGTACACACAGTTACACACATTCACACACAAACACTCATGCACACAACATTACAGGCTCTCACAGCCTGAAAGACACACAGGACCACTCCCAGAAAGACACACAGACATACACAGCCACAGCCACTTGTACACACACAGTTGCTCAGACGCCTCTGCACCCCACGTCAGACCTGAGTGTTCTCACTGCATGTGAATGCCCACACTTAGACACAGACTCTGGTACGGACATACCCAGTAGCGCATTACAGCTCCACAGACTTCATACGCACCCATGGTGACACGTGAGAGTGAGAACACAAACGTAAATATGTACACACTCATGCAGAGGTACACACTTACTTACACAGACACTGACACCAGTGAAAACACACACACCCCAGCATTGCTTCTCCCACCTCCACAGCAGGACGGATTAAGACAAGAGGTGAGAGGCCCTCCCCACCCAGCAGGACTGTGTTCCTCCACCCCGGCCCCCCCGCAAGCTCTCAGATTGGAAACTCCCTGGATTTCCCAGGGGGTCAGCCAACCAGAACAGGCTCAGACCTCAGCCCAGCTGCCCCGCCACATGCCCTTCACAGCTCTGGGTGCTTCTCCATCAGCCACAGCCAATGAGCTGCCTGCTCTTCCCCAGGAAGCTCACCCTAATTAACCCCAGATCTCCCCACCCCTTCTTTGACGTGGGGTCTCTGGGCCTCAGGGCCTCATGGCAGCTTTGCCCTGTTCCTCTGTGGATGTTCTTCAGGGTCTTGCACACCAGTGGAGTGAGACTTGGAAAGCAGCAGGCTCAAATCTTGGGAACTCACTTTGGAAAAGCAAGTCCAACCTGCATGAGCAGAAGCGGACAGAAGATGGCCAATCCAGATGCAGGGTTCAGGGAGGGGTGCCCCTCCTCCATCATACTGGGGCTCCCAAGGGTGGGCACATGCTGTTCCTTCTTCCTAGCATCCCTAGGGTCTTTCCCCAGACTGAAGCATAGCAGACATTGGCCCCGGGATTTCCATCCCTAGCCAGGGCTGTTTTCTGGCTCAAAGCAGCCCAGCCTTGGGCACAGCTCAGCAGCATACAGTGAACTGCTTCTAACCTCCAGTCATCAGATGGACAGAGCTTCCTCTGGCCCCAGCCTGTCTAAGCACCTAGCTGCAGCTCCTCCAGGCCAGAGCCCAGCTCAGCTCCACCTGAAGACCTGAAATGAGGGTGCTGGAGTGTGGGACCAAAACTCCAGACAGAAGTCCTTTCCCAATACTGCAGTAGCTGGAGTTGAGGCTAGACACCAGGACAGACTTTCTGGGCCTAGGAGAGCATTCTGAAGGGCTGGCATGGTGAGAGAAGGACAGGATGGTCCTATATAGAGACAGAGGAGAAACACCTCACAAATCCCCTTTCAGTCCAAGGTCTGTGGCAATCCCAAGGTTCCTGTTTCAACTCCCAGACTGCATGCAATGAGGAAGTCATGCTTCCCAAAGGAAAGAGGGAGCCAGAGCCAGAGCCCGCACCCATTCCTGGGGCAGAGGTGGATCCTGACTTGGAAGAGAAAGAAGTTCATCTCATCTGCCAGAAGCAGTCTCACTGTGGGAGGCGACAACTACAGTCTCTCCTGGGCATCCCATCAGGGCCTCCCTGAGACCCTTGGCCCCTGAATTAATTTGCATTTTCTTGATTTTTAATGAAGTTGAAAATCTTTTCACTTGTTTCTTGGCCATTTATATTTTACCTGTGAATTGCTTGTGTCATTTGCTGATTTTTCTGTGAAATCATCTTATTATTTATTTAGAGGAGCTCCTTATATATTGTGAATATTAACCCTTTATCTGTTACATATGTTTCAACACTTTCTTCCAGGCTATGTTATGTCTTTTAACTTTGTTCACGTTATATTTTGCTCTAAAGAAATTTACAATTTTTATTTAGTCAAATCTGTCAATATATTCATTTATGGCTTCTGCATTTGATGTCATGTTTAAAAATGCCTTCTTCTACTCCATAATCATAAAAATGTTTCCTACATTTTTTCTATTTGTTTGTATGATTTTCATTTTTACATTAGATTGTTAATGCATCTGGATTTTTAAATGTATAGTATGAAGTAGGATTTAACTTTATTTCTTTCCAATGGAAAGTTCATTGTCCAAACTCCATTTATTAAATTTTTTACTTGCTACCTTAAAATACTTTGCAGTCCAGATGTCCTGGCTCAAGCCTATAATACTAGTGCTTTGGGAGTTTGAGACCAGCCTGGGCAACAGAGCAACACCCCATCTCTACAAAAAAAAATTTTTTTGTTTAACTAGCTGAGCATGGTATAGCTGTAGTCCCAGCTACTGGGGAGGCTGAAGTGAGAGGATCGCTGGAGTCCAGGACGTGGAGGCTGCAGCGAGCTATGATCATGCCACTACACTCCAACCTGGGCAACAGAGACAGATCCTATCTCAGAAAAATAAAGTAAAATACTCTACTATTATATACATATTTTAAAATACCTTGTTATCATATGCCCATTTCTCACAAATATCCAAGTTCATTCTGGACTCTATTACCTTCCATTAATTTATTTATTTCTGTATCAAAGTTGCAGTTTTAATTGTGGAAGCCTTATTGAACATTTTGAAAACTGACAGGGCAAGTTACCCCTGTTAGTCTCCTTTCTCAAAAAGCTCCAAGCTATTCTCATAGATTTACCCTTCCCCCAAACTACAGAATCAACTCATCATATTTGGGGGGCAAAAAATCCCTTAGACTTTTGATTTGAATTGCATTCAGCTTATCTTTAGAGGAGAATTGACATCCTTACAATTTAGTCTTCTTGTTGTTGCTGTTTTAGAGACAGGGTCTCAGCATGTAGCCCAGGCTGGTGTCGAAACTCCTGGGATCAGGCGATCCTCCCACCTCCTGAAGTGCTGGGATTACAGGCATTAGCCACCATGCCCAGCCTTTTTTCTTTCTGCTTTTCTTTTTTTTTTTTTTAGCCTTCTAGTTCAGGAACATGATATGCCTTTATATTTATTCAGGTCTTATTTTATGTTTGTCAGTAAAAATTTATTGTTTTCTTCATGTAGATTTCTTGTATTTCTTATTAAGTTTGTTCCTGGATATTTTGTATTGTTACTTTTGTGAGCTAAATCTTTTTGTCTCCTTTTTTTTTCTTTTTGAGACAGGGTCTCACTCTGTCCCCCAAGCTAGAATGCAGTGGCTCACTGAAACCTCTCGGCTCACTGCAACCTCTGAATCACTGACTCAAACAATCCTCCCACCTCAGCCTTCCAAGTAGCTGGGACTACAGTCGCGTGCCACCCCACCCAGTTAATTTCTGTATTATTCGTAGAGACGGTGTTGCTATGTCGCCCAGGCTGGTCTCGAACTCCTGAGCTTAAGAGATCCACCCGCCTCAGCCCCTCAAAGTGCTGAGATTACAGGTGTGAACCACCACGCCCAGCTATCTCCTATTTTAATTGGTTGTTTTAGTTGTATAGAAATGGTTTTGATTTTTATACACCGGTATATTCTGCTATCTTACTACATTCTCTCATTTGTTGTAATAGTCTTTTAATTGATTCTCTTCGATTTCCTAAATAAACATAACATTTGTAATTCTTGAAGGTTTTGCATCCTTCCTCCTTATATTAATGCCTTATTTCTTTTTCTTATTGTACTGGTTGGGGCTTTCGGAATAATGTTCATTGATAGCAACCATGGCAGCCTTCAACTTACAACTTTTGTGGTTTTCTGTGCCCAGAGTATCCATACAGAAATACCTGTGAGTCTAGAAATAACAATTAGCTCTGTGTATATCAGATAGAAGCAATTAGCAAACACCCAGGTCTTGATAGCTGCCCTTTCACTGTGAAACTCCATTGACTATTAGGGTTAAGGGAGCAGAGCTTTGAATGCTACTGTGAGTCCCAGAGAAAGGTGGATTGAGTCAGGGTGCCTGTCCTAACCCCAGAACACAATTCTTATACCCGAGTGGGCATGCCAGCACGTCCTCATTTCTTTCCCAGCACCACTGGCCTTGGTGAAGAGAAAGGGGCCACTTGGGGTTATGCTGAGAACTTTAGACATACAAACATATTAAATCCTCACAACCACCCTATGGGTGAGTATCACTCCCTTGTTAACAAATGAGGAAACTGAGGCTCAGAGTGGGGAGTATGGAAGATCATACAGCTAACCATCACTTACAAATGGGTTCCTTGCTGTCTGCCTCTGCACCCTCTTTTCTGAAATGGATATTTAGTATGGAACATTTTCTGCCTCGACTAAGAATTCTCTAAATGTTTTAGTATGCTCCACACTTGTACCAGATGACCACCACTCTCCCCCGGTCAGGGTTGATATTACCTCTCTCCTTGGAATGAGATAGTCACTGGGGAAGAGCTGACTTGTCCATACCCTCAGGCCAGAAGCCAAATCCCAGACTTTGCTGGGCAGCAGTGCTGGTACAAGGTCCCTAGAGCCTTTAGCTCCAGGAAGAGACACAAGTGGGCTTAGAGGCCAGTGCAAGGGTCAGGGAGATGGAGGAAGGAAAGAATGACCAAGGACAAGAGACAAGGGGGTGGAGGGCAAAGAAGATGGAAAGGAAGCAGAGAGAAGGAGATGAGGACAGGGTCTGGGGGAGCAGCAGAGAGAGCTGTCAGGGAGCAGGGACAGGCTCCAGGACTGAGTCCAGCTGAGACTAGGGAGGCTTCACCCTCAACATGGACTCTAAGGGGCCAGAGACCAGGGCAACAGCCACTCAGGTTTCTGTTTCTATCCTCCAAACCGTGAAGAGTGGCCATGGGATGAAGACACAGAACCAGGGAGTCCCCATCTCCACCCCCACAGACACCCACATGCTCACACAGGGCTAGACTGCTGACCCACAGCAGAGACGGGTGCACAGACATAAGCGTGTCAACACACGGACGACACACAGGCCTGAGTCCAGGGACACAGAGACAGAGACACAGGGGAAGACATGCAGACACATGCCCACCCAGGAGACAGATGTACAGACCCAGGGGGAGATGCAGACAGACTTGCATGTGTCTCCCCCTGAAGAAGAGGGAGATGGGAGTCACCGGCACATGCTCAAATGGGTGCACACGCCCCCACCCACAAGGAGACACCCTCGAGGTGCTGCAGGAGCTGTGGGGAGACAGACAGATGGCTGGCAGTTCCCAGCAAATCTGTGCTAATGCTTGGCCCTTGAAGGACCCAACCTGTCCATGCTGTGCCTCAGAGAACCCTGGGGGCCACCCAGCGCTGTTCCCCAAAACCTCATGAGTGGGCTCCATGAGCATACATGTGGTGACCAGGCTCTCCTGACACACGTGCATGCTCCGACAGGCCTGTGCCCCACCTGTGGGGGGGGGTGGGGCAACATCCCCCTTCTGGAGTGCAGGCGGGGGCCACGGGACAACCCCCACCTCCACAAGCCACAGGCTGTGCCTGCTGGCAGGGACAGGGGAGGGGGCCTGGGCCAGCTCAGGAGGAGGGAGGGGTTGGGGGGACCGGGGCGCGGCTGGGGCGGGCACGGGAGCCGGTACCTGTCAAACAAGAGCCAAGGAGCAAACTAGCTTCTTAGTCACCTTTCTCTTCTCCCCGTTTTGGCAGCAGCCCCTCCGGGCAAGGGGAAGCTGATATCATAATTATTGGCTCACCTGGCAGCTGCCTCCCCTCACCTGATGTCAGCACAGACCCAGGACGGCCGAGCTGACGGACTGACAGACGGACAGAGCTCCTGGCCCCCCAGACCTGGGCCCCCACGCCGACCTGCTTCACTGAGCAGGTAAGAGGAGCCCCGGCCCAAGTCAGCCGTGGAGGCCAGCAGGGCCGGGCTGGGGCATGGGGAGGGGGTTTGCCTTTTTAACGGGGCTCAGGAGTGACTGGGAGCACCTGGGTGCTCCCCACATTCTCACTGCAGCTCAAGGGAGTCTCAGAATTCGGGTGAGTGCCTGGAGGCCAAGGGGCACCCCTTCCCGACGCCCCCCTCCAGTTCCTTTTCTAGGTTGTCCAACTTTAACCCCTCTTGCTGTGGTGTAGGTCTCATTCTGGTGTGTGCTGGATTTTGTGTGTGTCTCTGTGTGTTGGAGAGGTGCTCACTCACCCTGTGCTGGGGGGTAATAAGGATTCAGAAGTGCTAGTTCTGGAAAACTAGAGCTGAAAGGCAGGGGCCATGTTCTCCGTCTAGTGGTTTTCCAAGTGAAGAAGGGAGAGTCCAGCTCTGGGAGCTGGGGGCACCAAGGTTTGTGCAGATCAAGGAATTGCTCAACATCTCCACGCAGCCTGGGCTGGGGTCTAGATGCCTGGGCCCATGCAGAGACCTGGGTTGCAGAAAGGAAGGAGATGGTGCACCTTGTGGCGAAGCAGACAGGTGGCAAACAGGTGTTGTGGCTAGGAGTTGATGCTGGTCGCCTTCTATCCCCAACTCCATTTCTCTCCCGCAAGACCCCTAAGGCAGAACTGGGCCAGGCAGGGAGCCCTTAGGCCTTTGGGGACTAGAGTTGGGGGTGTGAAGAGTGAAGGCCCTTAGGGAAATGGCCGAAGCAGCAGGAAGCGCCTGCCAGCTCCCCCGACTCCTCCCCACCCACTACCTGCTCAGATAAGGTTCTGGCATTCCCCGTGGAGTCCCCAGGCCCTCCCTAAATATCCAAAGAAGCCTGTTGGATGAAGAGTAGACTCTAACAAGTGGGTGTGTTTGCCTCTTCTCTTGGCACCTACAGGCATGGGGGATATGTTTAGATGTGCTTTGTGGCAATGCACAACTGGTCAGTGGGAAGGGACCCGGGTGGAGGGGCTCCTCTTGGGAAGTCACCCTATCCATCCCCTGCCCCTATGCCACTCATTGCCCACCTCAGGCAGGGCTGCCCCTCCTACTTTTCCTAATCCCTGAAGGAGAAAATCTGGCCAGTTTCCTCACAGTCATGAAGTCCCTCCTGGAGCCTCTCTGAAATCTTTACCGCTGCAGGGTCCAGCTCTGCTTGCCCCGTAACCTTCTTCCTCCCGCACCAGGGAACCCAGTTCCTCGGATCCCAGGGCAGCATCGCACTGCAGTCCTGTCCCCATCGGGCTTGGCTCAGACCCTTTTACCATCTTGCTCATTCCCTGACCACAAGACACAGGCAGTAGAAGGGCACCCCTGGTGGATGGGGGAAGGGGCAGCACCTCCTATCCTGGTCCCTTTCTCTTGTGGTTCTGTGAGGGGTCCAGGGTTAGCCAGGCAGGGACAGAGCCAGGCTGAGTCCTGAAGAGGGGCAGAGGGGGTGAGGGCTGCCCCAGGTTGGGGATCCTCAGAGGCAAAAGAGCTACAGGGAGAGGCACATGTCTTCCCGGCTCCCCGCCCAGCCCCGCCCGCGCTGCCTTTGCGAGCTCAGCTCCCGGCTCCAGGGCCTGCCGAGGCACGCTGCCCCCCCAGGCCCGGCGCCTCACTCCCTCCCAGAGCCAGGAACCTGTTCTCCTGGGAATGCCAGGGAGTTCTCAGAGGACTTTATTTCCCAGGGGCTCAGGGAGCCCCAGAATCCTCTGGACCAGTGGGTCCTGGGAAGCTAGAGAAAAATTAGGGGGCTTAGGACCCCTCCCTGCTCCCCAGCTTTGTCTCATCCACGCACTGACACCACATTGCCTCCAACCAACAGCCGTCTTCATCGTGAAAAGGCTTCATCACTAGAAGCCTTAGGAAAGTTAAAGACAAGAGGGAAAGCCCACTGGTGACACGAGCCTTCTGTCATGTGCCCTCCGCTGCCTCAGGGAAAGCCTTGCTTTCCCCCATCCCCCGGAGAGTCCCATCTGGCCTCTAAGAAAGCAACATATCACCTCTTTCCTTGGACTCTTCACCTTCTCCAGCCAGGAAGTCCTTCCTGATGTCTAACCTCCCCCTTTCAGGCTTGAGTTGACACCTGGGTTTCATGGACCAGCAGAACCCCCATTGCCTGCACAGGGCCCAGGCACATAGGCAGAGACTGTTCTAAGTCACATTGAAATGCCCTGCTTGCTTGGGCACTGGCAGGGACAGAAAGGCCCCACTCTCGCTGCCCCTCTTATTCTCTCCGACTCCACATTCTAATGAAGTTGTGGTCCACTTCTGCCTGCCTCCCCATCCGCCCATAACAGAAGGAAGGAGGGGACTGAGGTCCTGCAGGTATGCCCTCCCCTCTGTCCTTCCAAATCACAGCCTGCCATCCCCGCTGTGGCTGGAAGAGGGGAGCTCAGGAAGCCAGGATTGATAGACTTCACAGAAAGTTCTCAGCATTTTAGGTTGAGTTTGACTGGACTGTGTGACCACAGAAGGTGGTTTCCTGAGTGGAGAGGCAACCATTGATCTGGGATGGGTGGGGTTGGGCTGGCAACATGCCCAGGAGCTGGGGAAGGATGAGATGGCCTCCAGGAGCTGGGGAAAGACAAGATGACCTCTGGGAGAGGGCCTCCCAAAAGCACCAACCGCACGGTTCCAGAATACATTGGGTCTTTCCAGCTTATTCATCTCCATCCCCTGCCCTCCCTGCCTCTCTGTGCCCAACTCCAACCTCAGCCCTGACCTTTCCACCTGTCTCTGTCTCTTTCCCCATCACAACCTACCTCCATTCCCATCTTCAATCCCAGCCTAGTCCCCTTCCTACTCATCCTCATCCCCAAACTTGCCTCCATCACCACCAGCCCATCCTGCTCCTTCCTCCTTACCTCACCTCGTCACTCCCACCTCCAACCACACTCCTATCCCCATCTCCCCCTCCTACTCCATTCCTCAAGATGTATCTCCCCCTATGTCACAGGTTCCCTTGGAGTCCAACACCTCTCACCAGCATCCCCGCCAGGTTCTGGGGTGTCCTCCAGGTTCTCTGAATGTTGAGGAAAAGCCCAGAGCCATGCCAATGGACAAAACGGGCAGGATGAGATCATCCCTGGAGCAACCCTTAGCTCCCTCATCCTATCTGGGCCATAAAGGCTGGATGCTCGCCAAACAGTAAAAATGAGTTCAGATGCAACAAGACAAGTGGAGACCTAGTGTCCAGACAGACCTCCACACTGCGGGCATGTGGCAGTGAAGGGAGGATGGAGAGACACTATCAGAGAGCCCCGAAATGGGGCTGGGGCAGCCTTTCTCAGGGGGCCGGGAGTGTAACTGATCCTATTAGGCATGGAGGGCCAAGGAAGGGGGGGCACGGAAGCAGGAGCAGGGATTTTTAGGGTTGATTAGTAGTGCGCATCCCCGGGTCTCTACCCTACCCGTGGCCCTTGCTTAGTCAGCTCAGATTAATGGGGCCAGGGAGAGAATTCGCTGAATCGTGATCTCTTGAGGAACTTGACTGAAGAGCCAGCCTGTGAGTCATGGGGAAAAGGGAACCTGTGCTCTCAAAGCTACTCTAGAAGCTTCCAGGGGAAGGCACCCCTCAAGACCCTCCCATCCCCTTCCAGGATGCAACAGAGAGCCCACTACAAGGTCTGAGCCTCGCCCTCCACCCCATGCTCACAGGAGGATGCATGGTCAGTCAGTTCCAAATCCTGCCCTCATACACTCTCTGGGGCCCTCAGGGCTCCCCCCACTGCCTCTGACAAACTACAGCACAGACACACACACACACAGACACACACACAGACACAGAGACACACACAGAGACACACCCAGACACACACACAGAGATACACACATGCACACACACATACATATATACATACAGAGAGACACACACAGAGACACACACACATAGACACACAAGCACGCACACACGCAGAGAGAATGAGAATGGGGTGCATCCCTGGAACCAGATTGCCTGGAGACAGTTGGAGGCCCCACCTACACTTGTAAATTCCACAGCCATGTCCCAGACTGCACCAGCCCATCAGTCTCGGAAGGCATAGGATGTACATGAGGAAGGACACACACACACACACATACACCGCTGTGATCAGAAAACCCAATTATCAGACTCTGCACTTAGCACCCCTCCTCCACGCAGGCCCAGAGCGACCACAGCAGTCCTCACTGTCAGTGGGGGCAGTGTCCCCGGCTTCCTCTGGAGAGGGTTCCTGGAGCCTACACTGGGCACCAAGAGCATGTAGCTTTATAGAGGTGGCTCTGCTTCTCTGTGCCTTCCCATGAGCATGTCCAATCTGCCTGAAGTGGGAAGGGTTTTGGAGAAAAAATTATTTGGGGTGGCAATGCCAAACCCAGGATGCTCTGAGGATGGTCAAGGAAGAAAGATGGCAGCTGTAGCCAAGGAGCTGGATGGGCTCAGGAAAACACCCCCAGAGCCTGCCCCTTCTTCAGGGACATGATTAGGTGCTCAGAGCTGCTTCCCATAGCCCCGCAGCCTGGAGGAAGGAGCAGTGCACAGACGCTTGCATAGCAGGGAGCAATCTCTCCCACTGGTGGGACCTCAGTTTTCCCATATGTCAAATAAAGAGGGGCTTGGGTGGGAGGGCCTCCCAGGGCACTTCTCACTCCGAGGCTTATTAAGTTCAAGGAGATAACCACCTGCCTGTCCCCTGTGCCAGATGGCGTTGAGGGAGGAGGTGCACCAGTTTGTATTTGTCTTGTACTAAATCTGTATTATTAGTAGTGGTGGCAGAATTAATATCCCTAATAATAGATTGGTATTAATGAGCAGTTCTGATAATGATATGTACAGAGTGTGAGAGGCCCCTGGCCCAACAGACAGTGGGATCCTGGGCCATTTCTTTGCCCCTACTCAGGTGGACAGGCAAAGAGGGAGCGCACCAGCAAGACAAGGGCCCTCTTGACCATCCCCCTGGGGCACACCCCTAGGAAGGGCGGATGGTTAAAGGTAAAAAGATCTCACTCAGCCCCATCCCACTCCTGAAATCGTACAGGCCTAGGACCCCAGGGGAGGAGGCAGGGGCACCAGACAAGCTGGTGCTGGTTTAACTTCTGAGGATTTTGACATTCTGGTTCTCACTCGGTCCCCAGGACAGCCAGGTGAAGTATGTAAGGCAAAGATGAGGACCCCGTTTTATAAAAGAGGGAACGAAGTTTATTCCCATGACTAGCCCACACTGAGAGCAGAGCTGGGAGAGGACCCTTCTGCAGTCCTTGGTCAGGAGGCCTCACTGTGAGGGAAAAGGGGGATTCTGCAGGGAAGCCAGGATCTGGGCTCAGTGAAGGTTTCCAGAGATGATAACGCCAGGTTACGGGGGAGGTGAGACCAAGCTCCAACATGTCTGTTGGTCTCAGAGATCAAATCCTTTGCTGCCAATCACTGCCACAGCCCATCAACTCCAAAGCCAATTACGTAGGTAGCCCACAGGAGGCTGGGGGTGGGACCATCAGGCTCAGTCCTGGGTGACTTCATTACAGAGGTGGAACTTCCGGGCCACAAAGACCCAGAGCTAATGAGTGCCTAGAGATCAACCACTTCATCCCATCCCTCAGCCCATTTCTCCATCCCCTTCAGCCAGTGTAGCTGGAGGAAGCTTGTTGTAGGAGGGATGAAGGCCAGGCTTCATAATCTGTGCAAAAGCCTCCTGGTCCTTTATTCATGCCCCACCTCATCAGCCATTCTTTGGCCCCTATCACAGCTGGGCAGACTGAGGATTTCAGGGAACCTTCTTCTCTAGAAACCAGTGTCTAAGGCCTCAGATCACCTCTTTGTGCACACTGCCCCCTGGAAGGATCAAGCAGGCAGCAAGTTCCTCCTTCTCAAAAGCCCAGCTTTCCAGTCAAGCCCTCAGGGGTTCTAGGTCACCCTGTCCATCTCCAAGTCACAGGTCAGGCCAGTTCTCACCATCAGACTCAGCCATGGCTTCAAAAGTCCCTGGGAATAGGTGAGCACCATGGCATGCACTTTTGGTCTCATATACTCCAGAGGCTGAGGCGAGACCCCAGGAGTTTGAGACCAGCCTGGGCAACGAAGCAAGACCCCATCTCTAGAACCTGGGGAAGGTGGAGGTGGGAGAGCCTTCTCCTTAAACTGCCTGTCTAAGGATTTTATGTACTCGGAACTGGGAATTGCCCTCCCTCACTAACCTTGGCAGGGCAAGCTTGCTGACCTTGCTTCTGGGAGCAAGATGTTGGGGTAGGCTTACAGCCTCAGAGCCTGGACTCCAGAGTAGGCAGGGAGGCAAGAGGGTGGAAGAGGCAGACCATAAATGACACCCAAGAGTAAGAGCAAAAGATCCCTGGGGGCTGAGGATGCTTAGGTGGGAGGTCTCTGGCAAGGAGCATCTAAGGAGTAGGAAGAACCCAATAGGGCTGATCTCTCAGACTAGCAGAGGAGAGAAGCGGTCCTAGTAGGTATGTCTCAGAAAGGAATGAATGGGAGCTTTGGGAGGTAGCATTTCTTGTTTCCTTGAAACCAAACATTCCTTTCTTTCCATCTACAAAATAAGCATCCCCAGCTTGGCCAACATGGCAAAATCCCATTTTTAGTCTCTACTAAAAATACAAAAGTTAACCAGGCTTGGTGGTGCCCATCTGCAATCCCAGCTACTTGGGAGGCTGAGGCAGGAGAATCGCTTGAACCCAGGAGGTGGAGGTTGCAGTGAGCCAAGATCGTGCCACTGCACTCCAGCCTGGGTAACAGAGTGAGACTTCGTCTCAAAAAAAAAAAAAAAAAAAAAAACAGAATAAACATTCACAGGTAGGTCAAGGACCTCCATCCATCTATCCCTCTAAATATTCATCCTTTACACTACAGATACTCACAGAAATAAAAATACTTAAAATAAAAAATAAAGCATTCATCCATCTGTCTGTTGATTTGTCCATCTGTCTAGCTTTCCATCCATCATTGTCCATCCATCAATCTTTCCATCCGATGATCTGTCCATTCATCCAACTGTTCATCTCTACATACATAAATACATCTATCCATCCACCCATCCATCCAGAGAGGTCAGGCTCCTGTTGGCCTCCCCAGGGCTGCTAGGAAGGGCCTGTGGTCCTGTGGCATTTATGGGGCATGTGACCTGCCTGCCTGGCCTGGGGAGACAGCCCCGCCTCAGCCCTCAGGCAGGGGGCCGGTCCAGGAATGTGGGAGTATTTATACCTCGATGGAGGCTCCTGGGGAGCTGCAGGCTGGATGACTCCCCGAAGCAGTGATGGTGGCCATGACCCAGAGCCCACTGTGAGTCCTTGGATTTGGCTTCTTTGGGGCCACGGCTGGGTGGCAGAGGCTAGAAAGGGGCTGGAGAGACAGGAAGCTGCCCCCAGAGGCAGCCAGGGATGGCGAAAAGGAAGGGGTGCTGGGCAAAGGAGAGTGGGAGACCGGACGCTGTTGGAGTCAGGCATCTGAAGCAAAGCTGGGACCCTCCCTGGAGAAGGGATGAGTCTATTGCCCTTAAACAGGCTCTGGTGGGTGGCTTGGTGAATGGCAGGAAGGACAGGACAAGAGGACTAAGATTACAATAGGTAAGGGTTAGAGATCGGTCCAGGGCTCAAGTGCTTTTCCAGGATGGGCGTACTAGGCAATGCTCTGGGACCAGCCTGCTTCCAGAGGCACACGGGAATGCTGAAGGGGCTTTAGGAGAGGCCTGATTTGGGGACTGGAATGACTCAGCTGCAGGTGTCAGTGGCTCACATGGAGGAAAGCGTCACCTGGGGGACATGGTAGCTTTTCATCCTTTGTTCTCCCCACTCCCCTCCCCACCCATTCTGTCCCTACCTGCTCTGCACTTGAGTCAGATCTCAAGGCAGGGGCACGCAACCCATTTTCCGAAACTGATGCTGGGTTAAGAGCCAGAGAGGCCAGAATTTTGCCCTCAGAACTTCCAACATTGATGGGGAGAAAGGAGTTAGAAACCCCCTCTTTCTTGGCATTCCCAGACCCCGAGTTTCCTGGGGTGCCCAAGCCTCAGGCACAGCCCTCAGGCCCTTCCCTGCCACCCCCGTAATTGCTGAGCTGCTCCAGGGGACCCCTCCCAGCAGCCTGTCGGGTGGAACCCCGGGTGGGGCTACAGGCCAGCACCCGGCCGGGCCCCACCCCTCGTAAAGCATGCTGCCGCAGCCAGTAACAGAAACCATTAAGGTGGAACCGAGCTGTCTCCACCTCTCTCATAAAGAGTGGGTAGGAGGCAGCCAGATGGGAGGGAGCAGGGAGCGTGAAGAGAGCCTGGGGAGGACCCCTGGTGCCCCAGGCCTACCTGTCCCTGTGATTCAGCTGCCCACAGGGGAGGCAGGGACAGACCCTCCCAAGGAAACCTCCAATGTCGCCCCTACTCACCTTTCAGGCATGAGCAGGGAGGCTGAGGCGTTTCCAAGGTGGGGCCTTGGTAATGGTTCAGCATGCTGGCTTTGAAGCCTAGGTCGGAATCCTGGGGTGCATAATTTACTAGCTGAATGAACTTGGGCAAGTCAGGTTAACCTCTCTGAGTCTCAGTTTCCTCATCTATAAAATGGGATGATAATACAGCTCCTCCCACCTGGAGTATAAAAACTCAGCCAGCTCTTCCTGATCTCCTTGAGGATGTCCTCAAGGGGGCCCCACATAAAGGCAGAAGAGGGGTGAGGTCCCAGCTGACAGCTCTGAGGGCCAGATACACCTTTACAGGGTACATATCTCCACAGGGTACACACCTCTATGAGGTACACACCTCCACAGAGTACAGAGCACATACTTCCACAGGGTACACACCTCCACAGAGTACACCTCTCCATAGGTGTACACATATCCACAGGGTGCACCCCTCCACAGTTGTGCACATTTCCAAAAGTGTACACACTTCCACTTCCACAGGTGAGCATACCTCCACAGGTGAACACACTTCCACAGGGAACACCCTTCCATAGGTGAACATACTTCCACAAGTGTACACCCCTTCACAGAGGTACACCCCTCCATGCAGTACACACTTCTACAGGGTACACACTTCCACAGGTGAACATACCTCCACAGGGTTCACACCTCCACAGGCTACACATCTTCACAGGTGTACACTCCTCAACAGGTGTACACCTCTCCACAAGTATACACTTCCACAGGTGTACACACCTCCACAGGCTATACACTTCCACTGGTGAATATACCTCCACAGGTGTACACTCCTCAACAGGCACACACCCCTCCACAAGTATACACACTTCCACAGGTGTACGCCCCTCCACAGTGTGTGCACCTCCATACGGTACATACCTCCACAGGTGAACACCCCTCCCCAGGTGTATACACCTCCACAGATATACATATCTTCACATGTGTACACACCTCCACACGGTACACACTTCCACAGGTGAACATATCTCTACAGTGGTCATACCTTCACAGGGTACACATTTCCATGGTTATATCCTCCTCAACAGATATACACCCCTCCACAAGTATACACATTTCCACAGGGGTACACACCTCCACAGGATCCACACCTCCACAGGGTACACACCTCCACAGGGTACACACCTCCAAAGGATACACACTTCTACAGGATCCATATCTCCACAGGGTACACACCTCCACAGGGTACACACTCCCACAAGGTACACACGTCCACAGGATCCATACCTCCACAGGATACACACCTCCACAGGTTCCATACCTCCACAGGGTACACACCTCCACAGAGTATACACCTCCACAGGGTACACACCTCCACAGGGTACACGCCTCCACAGAGCACACACCTCCACAGGATCCACACCTCCACAGGGTACACACTCCCACAAGGTACATACCTCCACAGGATCCATACCTCCGCAGGATACACACCTCCACAGAGTACAAACCTCCACAGGGTATACACTTCCACCAGGTACACAGCTCCACAGGATCTATACCTCCATAGGGTACACACCTCCACAGGGTACATGTCTCCACAGAGTACACATCTCCACAGGATCCACACCTTTACAGGGTGCACACCGTCACAAGGTACATGCCTCCACAAGATCCATACCTCCACAGGTACACACCTCCACAGGGTACACACCTCCACAGGATCCATACCTCCACAGGGTACACACCTCCACAGGGTAGACACCTCCACAGGGTATAGGGTACACACCTCCACAGGATTCATACCTCCACAGGATACACACCTCCACAGGGTACACACCTCCACAGAATATACACCTCCACAGGGTACACACCTCCACAGGATGCACACCTCCACAGGATACACACCTCCACAGGGTACATACCTCCAAAGGATACACACTTCTACAGGATCCATACTGCCACAGGGTACACACCTCCACAGGGTACACACCTCCACAGGATACACACCTCCACAGGGTACACACCTCCAAAGGATACACACTTCTACAGGATCCATACCTCCACAGGGTACATACCTCCACAGCGTACAGGGTACACACCTCCACAAGGTACAGGGTACACACCTCCACAGAATACACACCTCCACGGGATCCATACCTCCACAGGGACACACCTCCACAGGGTAGACACCTCCACAGGGTACACTCCTCCGCAGGATAGACACCTCTACAGGATCCATACCTTCACAGGGTACACACCTCCACAGCATACACACCTCCACAGGATCCATAACTCCACAGGGTACACACCTCCACAGAGTATACACCTCCACAGGGTACACACCTCCACACGGTACACCCCTCCATAGGATACACACTTCCACAGGATACACACCTCCACAGGATCCATACCTCCACAGGGTACACACCTCCACAGGATACACACCTCCACAGGATCCATACCTCCACAGAGTACACACCTCCACAGAGTATACATCTCCACAGGATACACACTTCCACAGGATACACACCTCCACAGGATCCATACCTCCATAGGGTACACACCTCCACAGAGTACACATCTCCACAAGATACACACTTCCACAGGATACACACCTCCACAGGGTACACACTTCCACAGGGTACACACCTCCACAGGGTACACACCTCCACAGGGTACACTTCCACAGAGTACACATCTCCACAGGATACACACTTCCACAGGATACACACCTCCACAGGGTACACACTTCCACAGGGTACACGCCTCCACAGGGTACGTGCCTCCACAGGGTACACTCTTCCACCAGGTACACACCTCCACAGGATTAGCCTCAGCATCTTTAGATACTAGTGGTCCCAGGGGCTCATTTGACTTATAAAGGGACTGAAGTACAGAAAGGGGATGTGAGTTATCTAACGTCACACAGCCAGCAGTGTCCCCTGGCCCCTATGCCTAAACAGCCTCATCTGCCTGAGTCCTAAGGAGCCAAGAGAAGGCTCTCTGATAGGTGGGGAGATGTTGATGGGTAGAGGGGGCGCAGGCCGGCTGTTTGTGAGAAGGGCACAGAGCAGGAATGCAGTAACGATGAGTGTGGATCCTTGATGATTATTGATCCTGTTGTCAGGCTTTCTAGGGAATTTCCCACTCGCCATCCCCTCTACTCATGTCAAAGGGCCGTTTCTTTCTTCTCTCTGATGCCAGGGCAGATCAAGTCCACCTCTTCCATTCCCACTCCCCAAGGATCATGGCAGGCAGAAGGTGGCCAGAAAGTCCAGATGCTGAAAGGTCTTTGGTCAAGGTTTTGCCAGGGGTGCACCCTGGAGAGGCAGTGTCTGGGGGTATGGTCGTGGCTCTCAAGACCTGAGAGTCAGATGTGGTTTTCCGTCAGCTGTGTAGCCCGGCGCAGGTCATTTCTTCTCTCTGGGTCTCAATTTTCTCCCCTAAAAAATGGGCTTAATGACCTTGCTCCCCTGCCAGTGGTGTGTTGGTAAATGCTAACCAGTTAACTTTCAAAAGTAAATAAATCATAATGTTTAAAAAGGCTCTGATTTGTAGGATTTGCTAATTTCCATGGGCAAATACTCCCACTGTGGCTGATCTCCACCAATTTCACTGGACATGGAGTTGGGAAGAAATGGGCACAATTGACTCTCATGAGCCCCTACCAACTGGCTCTGCACACCACTGCCCCCTATCCTCCGGGGCAAAGGGAGGATAACATGAGACAAGAGATACAAAAGTGCAGAGAGGCTAGGCGCGGTAATCTCCGCACTTTGGGAGGCTGAGGCGGGAGGATCACTTGAGCCCAGGAGGTCAAGGCTGCAGTGAGTGATGGTCATGCCACTGCACTCCAGCCTGGGCAACAGCAAGCCCTTGTATCAAAAAAAAAAAAAAAAAGTGCAGAGGAAACTTTAGAGTGCACTGCAGATGTGGAGCTGCGACAAAGGGACGCCAGGGCAGTCTGCCAGTGAGAGCCTCGGCCAGGAAGCAGGTGGCTGTGGATTGTGGTTTGTGGGTACCCATATTAAGGGGCAGGTCATGAGAGTGATCTGGAGGAGCTCCTGGAATCTGAGAAAGCAGGAGAGTTGACTGGGCCTCCTGTGCTGGAATTTGCTGATACTTGCACACACATTCTATCCAGTTCCAGTGCTCCCTGAAACTGGAACAAGCAGGATAAAGATTAGACTTCTATGAAAGATCCCTTCTGAATGCAGATGTCAGCCCCAGGACACTGGGGCCAGCAGAGAGACCTCCCGAGAGATCCAAAACAACAGAGTCAACCCCCTTCCTCTCCATGTAAGTCCCCAGGAGTTTCTACAGACACTAGCTCTACCACATGGGAATGGCGGAAATGACCTCTGAGGCCAGAGAGTCAGGAAGAGGGAAGTTTAGCCTCTGCCAATGGGAGAGGACAATGTCAAGGACCTGGAGGTAGGAGGCAGGAGAAGGCAGGAAAGGGGAGTTCCCTTCCTGATGCTCCCCCACACTCAGCCCATAACTCAGGCCTTAAATAAACTCTGTCCCACTGCTAATTATTAATAATAGCTATCATTTATTGAGCAAGTACTGTGTGTTAAGCTATTTACAAGCAATATTTTATTAATCCTCCAGAGAGGAATGTATTTATTAGTCCTATTTTACAGACGAGGAAACTGAGGCATGGGGAAGGAAGTTAAGCATCATGCCCAACCAAAGTCCCACAGTTCCTGTGATTCAAATCCAGCCCTGACTCCAGGTCATCCAGCTTCAGGGGCTCTGCCAGTTACTCCAGGGAAGGGTCAGGACCAAGGCAGCCTCATCCAGGTTCCTGCAGTGAGCCTTTCCTAGTGCTGCACAGGAGCCCCTCATAAACACCAGTCAGAGGCCTTCTGACCAGCCCCTGAGGACCCCCTCTCTCCTGGGCCGTGTGGCCTTAGGAAAGTCACTTTACCTGTTCCCTGGGCCTCACCTGTAGAATAGAGCTTTAGCTGCAACCAAGGGGCATCATGGTCACCAAAACAGGAGTCCCCACTTACAAAACCTGCCCAGAGGAATCCCTGAAGACCAGTAGGAACCTCTGCATCCTTCATGCAAATTAAGGGGTGGGCCTCTGAACTCTGCATAACTTCCCTGGTTCTCATCCTGGCCCCAGGGGATTGGAAGAGGTAGCGGGATGGTTTGGCCAAGCCAGGCTGTGAAAGTCATGGCTGTGAACTGAAGCCTCTGTTAAGGCCTCTGACATGCAGGAACTCGGCTGGAGCTGGAGATGATGTCCTGGGGAATAGGGAACAGGTGCAAGAATGGGGCGAGGCCAACACTGTGGGGATCATTCCGGGCAGGCCAGACCCTCAGGAGGTGGTGCACGCCTGAGCTGGAGCTCAGAGAGGCCTCCCCAGGTTCACATCTGCAGGGCAGCAGTGCTGGAGTCTAAGCCAGGCTGAGTGAAGGCAGGCAGGTAGGGAGGGCTAGCAGGGGCAGCTGCCACCTGGGGCTTCGTCATCAGCCAGTCGCCCCAGGGCTGCCAGGCCTGAGGCAGCGAGAGCATCAGAGAAGCTGTAGAGCCTGGGGCCAAAGGCCCCTGGGCCCAGCCACACTTGGCCAACAGAGGCCAGATGTATGACACGTGGCCTTGAGCATTTTCCCTGTGCCAGCACCTTGTGCACACCATCCTCACAATGACCCTGTGAGGTGGGTCCGTGTGCCCCATTTCCCAGCTGCAGAAAGTGAGGCACAGAGAGCTACACAGTTTGTTCAAAGTCACACAGTCAGAAAGTGACAGAGTTGGGGCTGGAATTCAGCTGGGCTTGACTCCAAATCCTTGCTCTAAACCATTGTGCTACCCCACCTGCAGGGAGGAGAGTGGCCACCCTGCCCAGGTTACAAAGCCTGACATCTGGCGGGGAGGAAGGGCCCCCAGCCTCCCATTTGGAGCTGGAGGATGCCTTGGGAAGGTGCCAAGCCCACTGCACCACCTCCCGAGAAGGCAGCTCTGGGCCAAGGTGAGGTGTGGCCGCCAGGCAGGCCCGAGCTGTCCAGGAGGAGCTGTCCAGGGAGCAAGAGGCAGTGATGCGGAGCGGGAGGTGGGCTGCCCCGCACCTCGGGCCCCATGCCTGCTCCGCTGTGGTGTCCCGTTACGGCCAGCTCGGCGCTTTCCCGGTCACGCCACATTTAGCATTGCGGAGTGAGCAGGCGCCAGGACGTCAAGAAGGGGTGGTGGGGACTCTTGAAGGGGCGGGAGAGTCTCCCACCAGGCCCCCACCTGGACCCCGGCTTCCAGCCCCTCCACCACTGATCCCCCATGGGATCTTTGGGCAAATCCTGTGGGACTTTGGGCAAATTGCCTCCCCTCCTTTTCCCTGTTACCCGCTCTGTCAAATGAGGTTTATTGATGGTTTATTCAGCAAAGATGTGCCAACCCCAGCCTGGGTACCACGGGGCCAGTGAGGCCACCTCTCTCTCCCAGAGCTCTGGAAAGAACATGGCCTGGGAACAGCACAGCTGCCCTGCTCCGACTTGAGGGGGTCTTGGGTAGAAGGGGTGAGTGTACACCTCATGCTTTTCTTGCTGTCTGGCCTCCCAGCTTAGCCTACCCCAACTCTGACACCCACCCAATGAAGAAACCATAAGCAGAGTGCAAAGTCTACAGTCAGGCAGACCAGAGTTCTTGCCCCTGGGTGACTTGGGCAAGTCATGTAACTCCGCTAAGCTTCAGCATCCTCATCTGGAAGGTGGGGTCAATAATGCTCCTTCCTTACAGGGTTATTCTGATAGACCAACGAGAAAACCATCCAAATAGTTCACACAGTGGCCAGCCCAGAGCAGACCCTCAGCAAACTGTAGCTTTTATCAGAGACCACTTGGGCAAAGAGAAGTACATTCAAGAGGAATTGCTCTTGCAGGTGGTAAAGGAAGGCAAAAAGCTGAGGATAGTAAGAGTGAGAGGCCGGGCATGGTGGCTAGACTGTAATCCCAGCACTTTAGGAGGCCGAGGCAGGCAGATCATCTGAGGTCAGGATTTGGAGACCAGCCTGGCCAAAATAGTGAAATCCCTTCTCTACTGAAAATACAAAAATTAGCCAGGCGTGGTGGCGTGTGCCTGTAGTCCCAGCTACTCTTGAGGCTGAGGCAGGAGAATCACTTGAACTCCGGAGGTGGAGGTTGCAGTGAACTGACAGCATGCCACTGCACTCCAGCCTGGGCAACAGAGGGAGACTCCATCTCCAAAAAAAACAAATAAATAAAAATAAAAACAAAAATACAAAAAATAGCCAGGTGTGGTGGTACAAGCCTGTAATCCCAGCTACTCTTGAGGCTGAGGCAGAAGAACTGCTTGAACCCGGGAGGCGGTGGTTGCAGTGAGCCAAAATGACGCCACTGCACTCCAGCCTGGGTAACAGAGAGAGACTCCATCTCAAAAAAAAAAAAAAGGAGGGCCACACTCACAATAATATTCATAATGAGAACTGGCATTTATGGGGCACCGACTGTGCACCAGGCACTGTGCAGAATGCTTTCTGCGCATGATTTTGTTTGACACTCACAACATCTGTGTGAGGTAGGGCCTGTCACTCTTCCAGTTAGATGATGACACCGAAGTTCAGAGAGCTTTGCTGGCACAGCTTGAGAGGAAGGGCTAACCCCGGCTTTGAGGCCTGAGTCCTCTTAACCACCCCACTGTGTTAGGGACAGGTTTCCCCTAGGATTGGAGAAGGTCTGAGCAGAAAAAGCCCTCCGATATCATGTACCCAAGCTCCTAGGTCTTCATGGGGAAACTGAAGCTCAGAAAGGGGCAGTGGCCCGCACAAAGTCACAGGTTAGAGTTTGGAGGACACAGGTGGAACAGCACTTGCCAGGCGCTGCAGTGTGGGTGGTGACATCCTCAGGACCCGCTAGGCTCACAGGGCCGCCAGGCAACCAGGGACCTTTGGCTCCCCAGTTACACACTGTGGTCACGTCAGCCAGGCTGATGGGTCACTGCAGGACCAGCCTCTGCTGAGGGCTGACTCACCTGCATGCAGGCGGTTGCTCCCACCCCAAGCATGAGTCTGACCCACACACCAGCTCACTCTCCCCTCAGGACCACCAACTTGCCCAGTCACTGAATGGAGACCCCCTGCTGCGGTCACCTTGCCAGGCCCTTTGCTGTAGACACAGGAGACCGATCCTGAGGAGCCAGAGGCAGGGCCCAGCTGGGAGCCAGGGTCTCACTGGTTCAGTCTCTGCCGCTGCAGCCTGAGATCAGCCAAGCCCCTCCTGAGGCTCCTACCTGGCTTGCTTTGCCCTTTCTCCATAGAGGTCTGCTCTCTCTGCTGTCTCTCTCTCTGTCTCTCTCCCTCTCTCTCTCTCTCTCTGGATCCCTCTCTCTCTTTCATCACATGGCTGACTGGAGGCAGAGTCCCAGCCCGAGGACGGGGTTGGGGTGGAGGTGGCGAACCTGGGTTGGTCACCCCTGGATGCTGGTCTTCACTCTCATGGCAGGCGGCTTTCTTTGAGGCCAGGACTGGGTGATGGTGTCACTGCCCCCGCCGCAGTCTGACGTCACGCTGCCGGGCCCCACCAGACTGGAGGGCGAGCGCCAAGGGGACCTCATGCAGGCGCCGGGCCTCCCAGGCTCCCCTGCCCCACAGAGTGTAAGTACCTGGCATCCGGGCCTGGGTTTAGGCCAAGGCCTGCAGCTGCCCAGGCAGCAGGTGGACCAGTCACCTTACTGCCCCCAGGGACCTCCTAGGGTCTGTCTTGTCCCCTCCACCAGCAAACAAGTCCTCAGTGACCCCGAGATCCAGAGGGGTCACTCCTCATCCCTTCAGTCTTGGCCTGTCCCAGGGCAGGACTGTGAGCCCCATCAGATTTGGGGTACCCCAGGTTTCACGGCAGGGTGCCCTCATGAAATCGGGGCTCCCAAGAGCCGACTATGTCTTCTCCACCATTTAGGGGCTTCCCAGAGCTCAGCCATAGACCCCTTTACCCCAGAACAGAGTAGGGTCCCAGCCAGTCCCCAGGCCTGGTTCAGCCTCCACTCACAGGCTCGCTACTCTCTGTCTACCCAGAAGCATGCCGGCTTCAGCTGCTCATCATTTGTGCCCGACGGCCCTCCAGAGAGGACACCCTCACTACCCCCACACAGTCCCCGCATTGCGTCACCAGGCCCCGAGCAAGTCCAGGGCCACTGCCCAGCCGGCCCCGGCCCCGGCCCCTTCCGGCTCTCGCCCTCAGACAAGTATCCTGGCTTTGGCTTTGAGGAGGCCCCAGCAAGCAGCCCCGGGCGATTCCTCAAGGGCAGCCATGTGCCCTTCCACCCGTACAAGCGGCCTTTCCATGAAGACGTCTTCCTGGAGGCCGAGACCACCCTGGCCCTCAATGGACACTCCTTTAAGACCCCGGGGCCGCTGGAGGCCTTCGAGGAGATCCCAGTGGACGTGGCGGAGGCCGAGGCCTTCCTGCCTGGCTTCTCAGCAGAGGCCTGGTGTAACGGGCTCCCCTACCCCAGCCAGGAGCATGGCCCCCAAGTCCTGGTGAGTACTAGTGGCCAGCGAGAGTCCTATCTCCCCGCTGTCCCGGTTCCTAGCAGCCTAGAAAGAGTCAGTCCTCTGAGACCAAATTCCCACCTTCTCTTTGCAGACTTTGCCACTCAAGACCAGAGAGTTGGGACCTCCTGGTCAACTGGGGAGGGGGTGTTGGCCTGGCCAGCATGGAGGGGAGTGGGCGGGGGAAGGCAGGCCAAGCTAAAGAAACTGGCAGCTTTCAGAGGCTCCTGAGTCAGGATTCCAGTGTGTGACTTCTCTCTGTTTGTTTAAGTGTCAAGAATCTCCAGCCAGACCTACACGCCCATATGCAAATGTGACAAGAAAAACACATTCCAGAGACCAAGAGAAAGGGTTTGGGGAGGAGCCATAGGACACAATTTTTCCCTCCCCAGCCTTAGCATACAGAGTTGAGAGAGGACTTTAAGGCTGGAGGGACCCTTCCCGGCCCCATTCTTTGCCCAGAGTGGGGCCTGGGTATATTCCTGGAAATACCTTGGAAGGTTAACATGTCCTTCCATAGCCTGACCTCCATAAGCTGTGTGACCTTGGGCAAGTCTTAACCTCTCTGAGCCTCATCTGAAAAGTAAGGTCAACATTACCTGTCTCATGGGATTGTTGCTTAGGGAAGAGAAAAGCTAAAGGGAACTTGCTCCCTGCTCCCCAGCTCTGGTTTGGAGGTTCCTGAGTGGGCACAGGCTCAGCAGTGCCTACTCCACATGCCCACCAGCCCCCCCACCTCTTGCTTTCAAACAGGCCCCCATTCCAGCCCCAAGCCACCCCAACAAAGGCTTAGAAGGAAGATGGAGAAGGTGGTTGGGTGCCTACCAGGTGTGGCCAAAACAGGACTTTATTCTGACCCTTTGACCGCTTCTTCTCAGGCCTCTTAAACATGACCACAGCCTACAGATAGGGCACCATCATCTCAGCTACTGCCTCCAAACCTCCACTCAATAATACCTCCCAATCATTCTACCAGGTGCTTTCTTTCAAGTGCTCCCATTTAATCCCCTCAACAACACTCTAGAAAATTCCCACCATTCTCACGTTGCAGACGAGGAAACTAAGGCTCATAGAGGCCAAGTGACTTGCCCAAGGTGTCTCCTAGCCTGCAAACGGTGAGGCTGAGATTGAGTTCACACCCTTACCCTCCCACACATGGAGAAAAGCTCCAAAGACACACAGCTATCCAGTCGACTTGCTGGGTGACCTTGGGCATATGGCTTCCCCTCTTTGGGCTCAGCCCCATCATCTGTCAAATGAAGGGGTTGGACACAAGCACTCTTGGCCCTTCTAGGCCTGAGATTCTATGATTATGGCAATCTCTGCATCAACAACCCCAGGGCACACCCAGAGAGAGGTCACAGCTGATTTGCCCCTCTGGGCCCAGATCTGATTTCCCAAGGCCCCTGGTAATCCCAGGAAGCACAGTCCACCTCCTCCAGGGCTTATCCACCTTCCAGGGCCTAGCTGCACACCCTCCTCTCCCTACTCACGGGAGAGCTCTGCACTAGGCCCTGGGACTCTGTGCTGGCCTCTCACGCATGGGAAGGCAGGGTCTGGCCACCATGCCTAGCAGCAGCTGCAGGCTCCCCATGCCCAGCGTGAGAGCGTCCACAGGGCTCACACAGGCCAGCAACTGTGTAGACCCCCTGGAACAGGAAGCAAAGCTCTGTGTCAGGGATGGCCAGGAGTCAGAGCAGAGAGGAGCTACCAGCCCCATCCAGAGATCCTGCTGGGGCTTCCTGGGGCTGTACAGAGGAGGAAACAGAAGGGACCCAGGGCCACAGCTGGACCAGCCTATCTGGCCACTACCCATGCTCCCCTCACCATGGATCCTCAGGGAGAGTTCTGGAGCCGTGACCTTTTCCTGGTGTCCTTTGCACACCTACTTAGAGGGTCTGAGGACTCTGAGCCAGGCGTGTCGAGTGAGGTCAGCACTGCACCCTTGTGCTATTCCAGAAGATCCCTGTCCCTACCCCAGCACAAGACTTCTCGGGACAGCCCAGCCTCAGCCTCTCCCCTGCAGTGAGGGGAGGCGTAGGGACTGCTGTCAGTTCCAGCCCCGGCTCTACCACTAAATTGCTGAGTTCCCTTGAGAAAATCCCTGCCCTTCTCTGTTCTCTGTTGTTCTCCAGGAATAAGCTTTGGGGGAGGCAGAGTAGGGGTTGCTTTTATATAAAGGTTCAAGACACAGGAAAGAGGAAGGGAGAAAATAAGGCCTAACCTAGTCATCTGCTTTCTCTTCCAGCAGGGTTCAGAGGTCAAGGTCAAGCCCCCAGTTCTGGAGAGCGGTGCTGGGATGTTCTGCTACCAGCCTCCCTTGCAGCATATGTACTGCTCCTCCCAGCCCCCCTTCCAGCAGGTGGGTCTGGGGCAAGTGGGCCTGCTTCCCCCAGGTGTCAGGATATTGTGTGTGTGTATGTGGTGTGTGGGTGTCTATGTGATGGTGTGGGTACACCAGGATGGGCAGGTAAGGACTGCAGGGCCCTGAACCTTAGGCTGGGCCACAGCAGGTTGCAGGAGTAGTTAATGGGAAGAGAGGCAATTGCACCCCTCCAGAGGTGGGCTCGTCTGAGTCCCTGGCAAGGCCTGAGAGGCCTCAGGTAAGAGTGTGGGGCTGAGATGGAGGCAGGGCTGTGATGTGAGCCAGAAACAGGGGAAGGAGGACAGCTGCCCCAGACAGGGAGAGGGGCAAAGAGAAGAGGAGGGTGTGGTGTGAAACACAGGCTGAGCAGGGTGAGGAACAAGGGCTTCCGTATAGTCAGCCACCATCTTGCTATGTGACCTTGGCCTCCAACTTCTATTAGCCTAGAGAGCGTGGGCACCCAGTGTGGGCTTAGGGGACCGTCCCACCCAGAGGACTCCAAGTCCCCATCATCTTCAACCCTTTCCTCCTCTCCCAGCTTCAGCTCCTCCCAAGTGTACAGGATGCCAAGTAATTGCCCCACACTGGCATGGGATGGAGGAGTCTTAAAGGAGAAAGAAAAGAGCCCCAGAGCAGCCAGGCAGCTCCCAGGAGTCACCAGGCAAGACAGAGCAAGTGGCTGCCCAGCGCCCAGCTCCATCCACCTGCAGCCTGGCACTGAGACAGGCCCTGCCTGTGGAGCAGGTTCTACACCCGGCTCTCTGGCACTGGCCCTGATCTCAGCCAAGCCAGGGAGGAAGGCAAGGGAGAGGGGTTGGGTCAGACTGCCAGCTTTGCAGGGAAAAGAAAGAGATAGAGGGAAGCAAAGAGAAGGCATGAGAGGACATCCTCTCTGCCGTGAGGGGCCTGGGTGGAACCACCAAAGTTATCCTGAGGCTCATGGTCTGACCCAGGGTAGAGAATGTCCCTGAGGCAGGGACAGAGATTGAGCCACAGAAGAACTAAGGGGTCATCAGACCTTAAATGACCTCACCATGCCTGGCCCCGCTTTGATGCCCTCTGCAGTCTGCACCCCCTCTCAACAAGATGGCCACACCCAGGGCTTTATGGAACCTGGACAGAGGGTGACTCAGGCACTAAATGTCTCTTGGGTGACCTGGAAAGAGCTCTTCAGCCTGGAGCAGCTGGGGGAGTCAGAGTCTCCTACCACCATCCTCCATAAAACACCATCCGTGGCACCGCAGCCACTCCCTTTGCTGTAAAACCACCTCCTACCCCCACCTGCCCACCACCATGACCGGCCCTTTCAAAGAGCCACTGAAACTCATAAAACGTGGCAGTGCCCAGCAAACACCCAGGCTGGACATCCCACTTCCGGCCCAGTTGCTCCAGGAGATGCACGGGCACCGGGAGCACCTTCCTGGAAGGGTGCAGGGGCCGAGGGCTTCACTTCATACTCTCCCTGCAGGATCCCGTCACCATGGCGACCAGAGCATCTAAGGGGCTGAGAGGAAGGAGCTGGAGGAAGGGGGCTTTAAGACCTCTGAGATCCTGAATTACAGGGTGTGGATCTCCTCACAGCCCCTCAGAGAGCTCTGCACTGGGGGTGATGGGGCCCATGACTCAGGAGGGAAGAATCTGGCCTGAGCTCCTTCTCTGGATGTATATAAATGGGGGAGGGGAGCCCTCCTGGGAAAGGTTGGGTACCATGGCAATCACTCTGCCCCTTTTGACCTCCTCAGTACTCGCCAGGTGGCGGCAGCTACCCCGTACCCTACCTGGGCTCCTCACACTATCCGTACCAGCGAATGGCACCCCAGGCCAGCACCGATGGGCACCAGCCTCTCTTCCCAAAACCCATCTATTCCTACAGGTACATTTCTCACACTCCAGGGGTGGCAGGAGCAGGGGAGTGAGAGGGCCCTTGGAAACACTGAGGCATGGAATCCTCTGGGTCTACCAGTAATGGCAGTGGGTGGAAATCATATCAGTGGGCTTCCAGAAGATGCTGGAGAGAGGGTTCCTGCATGGAGGCAGGGGCATAGACTGGATCACCTCTGATCCTTTGTCTAAGCCTGGGGAGTCATGTCTGTGGCTTGACTCAGCAGATGCTGGTGCCCTGGGGTGAGCCTGCCAAGGTCTCACCTCCTAGAGCCCAGGGCCTGGGTCTGATAATTTAGGGGAGATGCTTGCTGCCTTCCCTGTCCCTCCCCAGAAACAGAGGGAAGCCCCCCACTCGAAGCTCTACTGGAAGGAAATAGGGGTGAGGCCTGCAGATGTGACTCAGCTATCCACCATCTGCCAGACCTGGTGGGACTTCTCTGGGGCTGGCCTCTTAAGTGTCAGCAGATCCAGCCTGTCTGGGAGACCCTTCCATCTGTCCCTTCATTCATTCCAGCCAACAGTGACACTTGACCAAATATGCGTCAGGCCGTACATGGGATCGGATCATCAGCTAGTGTGAGCTGAGGGGAAGGGAGAGGAACTTAAACATCAGCCAGGAGTGCAGAGAAGGGCTTTGTGAAAGGCAGGGTCATTCACTGAAAGACACACATGCAGGCCTTGGAGTCCAGCAGAAATGAGTTCAAGACCAGCTCTGGGACTGACTAGTGTGAAACCTCAGGGAAGTTACTTAATCCCTCTGAGCCTCTATGTATTCTATTTATTCCTCTTAAAAAAAAAATGTCAGGTTGAGGGTGGGGGGCTAGGGGAGGGACAACGTTAGGAGAAATACCTAATGTAGACGACGGGTTGACGGGTGTAGCAAACCACCATGGCACGGGTATACCTATGTAACAAACCTGCACGTTCTGTACATGTATCCCAGAACTTAAAGTATAATAAAAAAGAAATAAAAATATAAGACTTATAAGATCAAAAGAAAAAACTTGTCAGGGTTTGGGGCAGCAGTTCAGGCTGTTGGAAGGATTAAGTAAGAGAATGTAGGTACCGTGCTTGGTACATTGCAGAGGCTCAAGAAACCTTAGTTCCCTCCCTACTCTCCAACGTTTATGCAATTGGCTAACGACTGACTAGTAATGACAGCTTCCGTTTAATGAGTGCCTTCTATGTGACAGGCACCATCCTTCATCCTCACAACTCTGAGGTAGCTATTACTTTCTTTACTTCAAAGTTGAGGAAACTGAGGCTCAGAGAGGGTAAGGCATTCACCCAATGTCACACAGCCAGAGAGTAACTAGGCCAGGATGGCCACCCAGGTTTCTCAGATCCCGCAAGACCCTCCCGCGTCTGTAATTCCTGACTTCCATGTCCACTTTAATGGACACCTTCTCATTCCCTCCCCTTTCAACTCCAACCCCATAGAGCCTTTCGCCAGTGGTGGGGGGCCCGGGGTGGGCTCGGGACCCAGTCAGAGATTCAGACTCTCAGGGGCTTTCTCTGTCTTCAGCATCCTCATCTTCATGGCCCTTAAGAACAGTAAAACTGGAAGCCTTCCCGTCAGCGAGATCTACAATTTTATGACGGAGCACTTTCCTTACTTCAAGGTGAGCCCAAGATTCCTCCCCATCCCATCACCCCCAAGTCCTGGACAAGCCAGGACTCTCTGAGCCAGAGGATTCAGTCTGGAGGCGGGAGAAGAATTAGAACGAAAGCCAGGAGAGGGCTTACCCCCACCATGCTTTCCCTTGTCTCCACCTCAGAAGCACAGAGTTCCTACAAAAGGGGCTTCATGTGGGGAACAGAGAGCCCAAGCAGCTCATCCAAGGTTGCACAGTAGGCTGGAGTCAGACCTTCTGCTGGGGAAGGTGGACATGTTAGCACCGATGGGCGTCAGGGAGCATCCACCTACCCCAAGTGGGAAGAGAAAGTTGGAGAAGAAATGAGACACTATTGCTACCCCGACCCCTGGGACGCTGTGGGGCTGGAGAAGCTGGTCAGCCACGGTGGCTGGGAGATCAGGGCTGAAGAAGCCATTGCCTTCCAAGGTGAGATTAGATCTGCCTCTGTGGGTGGCAGGCTCAGCTGCAGTTCTGCCAGAAAGTGGGGTGTGGGCTTCCCAGTCTTTGAGTGTCCCAGGCTGGCTCACCTGACTCTCCCCCAACCCCTTGGGCAGAATCTCATTTCTATCATTCACAGAAGGGGCTTCTGGAAGCCTTTCCCACCTCCCTCTCTAGAGGCAGGACAGGGGCTCTTCTCCCAAGGTGGACAAACACATCAGACAGGGTGGTCCATTCTCCCAAGGTCACACAGTAGACGCAATCAGTTACTGGATCAAGCTGTTTGGCTTTGCACACCCCTCTCTGCACGCCCCCTAGACCCTCCAGCACAGACCCCCTTCTCCTGGGGTGGGTGTGGGGGAGACCGGAGATTGCGTGTGAAGAGTGCCTTCTCCAAGCCCTAGTAGACACAAATCTCATCTGTCACCCAGGCAGTGGGCAGTTGCTGAGACCCAAGTAATCCAGAACTCAGCTCTACCTGCCAGGGGGTGATTCCTGCCCCCATCATCTATGGTCCTGCCTGGGGATAATTTGAGACTTGATGTTCAAACAAGTTTATCCCGCTGGGCTGCCGTCAGATGGGGAGTGGGCAAGATGGCCGGAGTGGTCTGGCCAGGAGTGGAAAAGTGTGTTGATCCACCAGAGATTCTGGAAGGGAAAGAGGGAGGGAGGCGAGTCATCCCCAGAATTCAAGAAGCATCAAAGCCTGAATTCAGGGCAGCCCCCGATACCCCAACAGGTCAGGGGCTGAACTCTCCCTAACCCCTAAAGCTTTTGGAGGGTCTTCTAGGGTTTCAAGGGGCCAAGACAGAGAGAGGGAAAAGCCCAGTCCTCTCAGCCTTCCCTCCCCACCAGCCCCTGGCCAGGCCCCCAGCCCCTCCCCACATCCCATCTTCTGGCTTAATTATTTTTCCTGGGAGCTGTGTAATCCCTGTTTTATGGGGCTGAGGAGTGAAGAGGTCTAACTGCTTTTTGTTCCCTTTGGTTCTAGTTGTTGTTGTTAGCCACTTGCATCACTCCCTCACTCCTGAGTTTACATTTGATCTCAGAGAGAAAGCATCTGTGAGGATGGGATGGGTCCCAGATTGTGAGACAGGTTCTATGGGGTGACCTGGGCAGGGCCCTTAGCTGGGGGACAGAGTTGGAAGCTGAGCTCTGTCACTGCCTCCCTGTGTGATCCAGGGCTAGGCCCTTTCTTCTCTGAACCTCAGTTTCCCAGTCTGTAAAATGGGTCAGATTAGTTGGCACATAGATTCCTTCTGACTCTGACAGTTCCCCTCTGACCCACCTAAGGAAATTCCTTAGTTCAAAGATTCCCCACCTCTTTCCATCTCTCACTTCCCATATGAAGATCATTTTTCTGGGTGAGGATAGACTGGACCCTGGAGTGGCCAGCACTCATGCCCAAGGCAGCTGCTGCAGGCGTCCCATAGCACCATGAGTCAGGGACATGGGACTGGAGAAGTGTCCAGCCACTGGACATAATTGTTAGTGCTGACCATCCCTCTTCCAAACAGGAAGTGACTGGGGTGGGGGCTGCCCTGGCATTCCAAAGTCACAGATTTATGGGGCCATAAAAGGCCCCAGTGCCCATTAACTCTGCCCATGGGGCAACGTGGCCTTAACTCCTAGTGGAGACTGCGGTGGGAGTCGAAGGTGAATCCCAAGTTGGCTGGTCTGGTGGCTCAGGAATCCTCCCTGGTGACCCTGGGAGCCTTGGGGGTCATCTCAACCAGCTCCCTGCCCCAGGCCAGCTGCCCCCAAGATAGGCTGCACCAGGTCCTGCCAGCCACTTGGAGTGACGCTGGCATCAGGACCCAGTTCTGCTGGGCATGATTCAGCTTGGCTGCTCCCTGGGGCAAGTGAGCTGGGGAGGAGGGAGTGGCTGCCCCTCATTAAGCAGAAACTTTGGGCTGAAAGGGGGAGGGGTCAGGTAATGAGGGCAAAGGAGTCCCATCGGCCAGAGCGAGTGCCCTACCCACAGTCAGCCCCCGCTGAACTCAGGTCTGTCACAGAGCCTGGAAGAGAGCTGGAGGTGGGCGGGCAGGGGCCCACTGGCACTCCCGCCACCGCCTCTCACCCAACTGAGTCAGCCTAATGGTTTTTACAACCCTCCCTGGGCACAATTACCGCACTGGTGGCATGACCAGGCCTCCTAATAGGTGTTTATTCTGTTGGCACGAGCATCCCCCCCACCGCCTGAGGGCTGGCCTCCCCACCAGGACACGCCCCCCGGGCACACTCATGCAAACACTCACACCCACACATCATACAATCATGGCTACCCACAGTCACACCCAGACAGACTTTCTCACACATGGCCATCCTCACACTCGAGGAATTCATGGACCTGTAGCCAGGAGACGTTGCTTATGCCAGGAAAACACACTTAGGGACGCGTGCACATGCTCATACGCACTGTCCCTTCATATACCAAACCCACATAGACACACAAACACATGTGCAATGCACATACCACACACACCCACTCACAAACCTCGCCCATCTTTCTTTTCTCCCAAGTTAGTCCCAGAGGGGATAAGGCATACCCGGGAGAGGAGCATTCTTCCCCTAATTCCCCTCTCTAAAGCCAGCCACAAGACCTTAGAGTAGTGAGTCCCCCTTCCACAGAGGGGTCCAAGCACAGGCCTGGAGACCCACTGGGGATGGCTGAGCTTCAGATGGGAGGGTGTTGTGGGCCAGAAGGCCTCTGTAGCACCTACCAGCCCTGGCTTTCCGAATCACCTCGACAGTCCTCTGAGGGATCAGGCAGGGATGAGGGTGGGATGAAGGCAGATTTGAGATGAAAATAACTTGGGGTCAGGGTTCCTGTTCATCCCTCCCCTACCACCGAAGGGTACCAAGCAAGGGCTGGGTGCTGAGGAGGACAACAAGCCCCAGAGTGGGCGGCAGCTCTATGCCCAGAGGAGGCACAGGAGTGTTTTAGAACCCAGACCTGAAGTCCGCTCTGGCTCCCTGAGCCCAGCCTGAATGCTTGTCTTGCTCTGCTCTGGCAGACAGCGCCCGATGGCTGGAAGAATTCTGTCCGGCACAACCTATCCCTCAACAAGTGCTTCGAGAAGGTGGAGAACAAATCGGGAAGTTCCTCCCGCAAGGGCTGCCTATGGGCCCTCAATCCTGCCAAGATCGACAAGATGCAAGAGGAGCTGCAGAAGTGGAAGAGGAAAGATCCCATTGCTGTGCGCAAAAGCATGGCCAAGCCAGGTGAGGCTGGCCGGGCCACGCAAGGAAGGGCCCAGGGTACCCATGAGCTAAAAAAAAGAGAATCGGAGAATGAGGCAAGGCCCTGAGTGACGGTTCCAGGATGGGGAAGGCTGTGGAGGAGGGAGGTCTCATGGTGTTCTTTCTCTCTTGGGCCTTTCAGAAGAGCTGGACAGCCTCATTGGAGACAAGAGAGAAAAGCTGGGCTCCCCGCTCCTGGGCTGTCCACCCCCTGGGCTGGCAGGCTCAGGCCCCATCCGGCCCCTGGCACCCCCAGCTGGCCTCTCCCCGCCGCTGCACTCACTCCACCCAGCTCCAGGCCCCATTCCTGGCAAGAACCCCCTGCAGGACCTACTTGTGGGGCACGCACCCTCCTGCTATGGGCAGACATACTTGCACCTCTCACCAGGCCTGGCCCCTCCTGGACCCCCGCAGCCATTGTTCCCACAGCCGGACGGGCACCTTGAGCTGCGGGCCCAGCCAGGCACCCCCCAGGACTCGCCTCTGCCTGCCCACACCCCACCCAGTCACAGTGCCAAGCTACTGGCCGAGCCTTCCCCAGCCAGGACTGTGCACGACACCCTGCTGCCAGATGGAGACCTTGGCACTGACCTGGATGCCATCAATCCCTCACTCACTGACTTCGACTTCCAGGGTGAGCTGGGGGTGGGAAAGGGAAGGTGGTACAGGACTGGAGACGGCCACCTGGCAGTGGGACTCATCGTCTCCAAGTCTCCAGGCTACAGCCTGCAAGTGGCTGGGTTTCTGGTCAACTGAAGCAGAGGAGGCTGGACCTGGCAGGGAGAGCTGCCCACTTGCTCTCTGCCATCCAGAGAATAGGGAAAGAGGGATGTCCTTGCCCCTGTCTCCCTCCTCCTGGTACTCCAAACGTGGTCCGACTGACCTCATCATCAAACCACTCTTGGCCGGGCACGGTGGCTCATGCCTAGAATCCCAGCACTCTGGGAGGCTGAGGTGGGCAGATTACCTGAGGTCAGGCATTTGAGACCAGCCTGGCCAACATGGCAAAACCCTGTCTCCATTTTAAAATACGAAAATTAGCCGGGCACAGTGGCACGCACCTGTAATCCCAGCTACTCGGAAGGCTGAGGCTAGAGAATCACTTGAACCCAGGAGGCTGAGGTTGCAGTGAGCCGAGATCGCGCCACTGCACTCCAGCCTGGGTGACAGAGTGAGATTCTGCCTCAGAAACAAACAAACAAAAAACCACTCTCAGCTCTGGATAGACTGCAAAGGGCTCCATGCTCTATTTCATACTCGATTGTGAGTGACCAGTAGTCTGAACATTCTCAGATGCATTTGCATTTTATCAGAGTTCATCTTCTAAAGCAGAAGGAGAGAGACTCTACCCTAGAGGAATGGAAGGCCTCAGAGATGGGCAAGCCCTGGAGAGATTTGGAGATAGGAGTTTGAGGCGGGTTCTACCCATTCCACTCCATCTTGGCTGCTCCATCTCTGCAGATGGCCAAGCCCACCCATTCCCATCTAAATTCCAGTGCACCCCAGGCCCCGGTACTGGCCACAGAAGGTTTGGAACAGGGTGATGATCCAGGCCTCAGACTCTCTGTATGCACAGGGGTAGGGAATATTCACAAGCTGATGGAGGCAGCCTGTCCTCAGAGAGCTCCCAACCTGATGCGGAGACAGCCCAGGTTTGGGAAGCTATTATTAGAAAAGTGCCCATAGGGCTGGGCGCGGTGGCTCAAGCCTGTAATCCCAGCACTTTGGGAGGCCAAGACGGGCGGATCACGAGGTCAGGAGATCGAGACCATCCTGGCTAACCCGGTGAAACCCCGTCTCTACTAAAAAAAAAGAAAAAGAAAAAGAAAAGTGCCCACAGATCTTCAGCCCGGTCCAGAAGTGGGGAGCAGGGCTCAACCAGCCTCAGAGGAAGCTACAGATATGTGGGACATGAAAAACATTTACTTGAGCCCCTGCTAGGCATAAGGCATCAGGCTGGCTGCTCTCTAAGTGCTTTCTCATCTGGGCCTAGAGGATAAGAGGGATTATTAAACCTTGCTTCATGGAAGCACACAGAGGCTTGAGAACTTACTCTAGGTCACTTAGCTAGAAAGAGGGAGAGTTGGGACTGGAATCTAGGCGGCCAAATCCAATCCAGGGTTTAGTCAGGCCCTCTCTCTCCAGAGCTTGCAGCCTGAATACCCAGTGCAGGAGCCCCAGGCCCTCGCCAGCCATGATGCGGGTCCCATGGCATAGGTGGCAGCACTGTTTGCTCCTTGGACTCAGGTGTGCATCCTGGCTCTGCTCCCATTCCCTGGGCCCTGCAGTGGAGGAGACCCAGGGAGCCATGCCCATCCATCCCATGAGGTCCAGAGTACACTGCTGGAAGCTCCTTGAGCTGGGCTGCAAATCTACCTTCCGTGGGAGACTAGGCAGGAGTCAGGGTTCACTCCCGAGTGCACAACATTGGCATCCATGCTGCCAGCAGGCATCAACCCCTCCGCAATGCCCACCCCCAGAAAGAACCACAGAGGTCTTCTAGATCAATGGCTTTCAGATTGGGCTACATGGGAGGAGGAATCTGAGGCTGAGAGGTTCAGCAACTGCCTGGGGTCACAAAGCTAGTGCTGGGGTCTGTTCCCAGCACATGTCACCCTGACCCCTGCTCTCTGCAGCGTGTGAAAACTGACGGGTAAGAGGGGCCAGACAGGACTCCTCCGGTGCCTCCCACTGACACTTGTTCTCTCCTTCCCCATCTCCCCCAACTAGGAAACCTGTGGGAACAGTTGAAGGATGACAGCTTGGCCCTCGACCCCCTGGTACTGGTGACCTCATCCCCGACATCATCTTCGATGCAGCCACCCCAGCCACCACCCCACAGCTTCCCCCCTGGGCCCTGTCTGACAGAGACAGGCAGTGGGGCAGGTGACTTGGCATCCCCGGGCAGTGGGGGCTCCGGGGCACTGGGTGACCTGCAACTCACCACCCTCTACTCTGCCTTTATGGAGCTGGAGCCTACGCCCCCTCCGGCCTCTGCAGGCCCCTCTGTGTACCTCAGCCCCAGCTCCAAGCCCATGGCCCTGGCATGAGCTGTGCCCAGCATCATCAGCTCCAGCATTTGCCTGGTCTGGAAGTCCTGGCTGGCCGCCCACATCGGGCTCACCTTAAAGGTCAAGGAAGGAAAATACTCCTGTCCCCTGTGCCACTAAGCCAACATACGTGTTAGTTGGTAGCTGGGGGCACAGAGGACACCACCTAGGGTGCTGCCCCTCACACATTTCTGCCATGTGGTGGCCCAGTTCCTCACCCAGGGCCCCCAAAGAGCAAGTGTCTGGGCAAGAAGAAAATGCACTGTTCCTAGCTCATACTCATCCACCCTCAAGCCCTCGTGCACGCACACACACACACACACACACACAGTTATTCAGATGTATACCCACCCACATACCTTGCAGCCAGAGGAACCAGCACTCCATCACTGAGAGCCCGACTTCGTTTCTGGGGCAACTGAGAGCTGAGGGCTTTGCTTACCAAAAGCTCAGGCCCTGTGCCAGGCCAAAGATTCCCCCAGACCTCCATTCTGACACCCACATGCTCTGGAGGCCTGGCCCCCTCATCACTTTCTTTCCCAGAAGCCCCCTGTATTTATTCCCCCATCTTTGTCCCAAAAGCCCAGCAAGAAGGAGGAGATAGAGAGCTCCTCCCTGGGTTGTCTGTGGACTCCCCCAGGAGCTGCTAATTGGCAGCACCCGCTCAGCCAGTCTCTACCCATCCTTAGTACATGCTGTGTCCAGCTTCCCCCAGGGTGACACACAGGAGGGGCAACATCTACCCGGGGACCAAACTGAGCCCAATTCTGAAGCAGTGTTTGGAAAAGCCCTTGCCCTCGGAAACTTGAACACGTCCTTTTTCCCCAGTCCCGGGTGCAGGAAGGGCCGCCTCCAGGTCACCACAGTCTCACTCCCCCTCCAGAAAGAAAAGTTCACATAGTTTAGGTCCCGGCTTAACTATACTTACGAAGGTTCAACTTACACTTTTTCTTTTTTTTTTTTTTTTTTTTTTTTTTTTGAGACGGAGTCTCGCTCTGTCTCCCGAGCTGGAGTGCAGTGGCCGGATCTCAGCTCACTGCAAGCTCCGCCTCCCGGGTTCACGCCATTCTCCTGCCTCAGCCTCCTGAGTAGCTGGGACTACAGGCACCCGCCACCTTGCCCGGCTAGTTTTTTGTATTTTTTAGTAGAGACGGGGTTTCACCATGTTCACCAGGATGGAACTTACACTTTTTCAACTTTAGGATGGTGCAAAAGCAATACACATTCAGGACGTTCCTCAACTTAGGATACGGTTATGTCTGATAAACACATCGTAAATTGAAACCACCGGAAGTCAAAAACCACTTTTGACTTACGATGTTTCCCACTCATGATGGGTTTCTACGGATGTAGCCCCATCATAAGTTGAGGAACACCTGTTAGTTACTTCCAACTGTCTCAGGCAACCTAGGTATTCAGGAAAAAAGCCTGGCACAGGGTAGCAGGGAAGCACCCCTGCAAAGCACCCCCGCTTTGACTGCTTGGCAGACCGAGGGTGCCCGGGAAGCACAAGGGATACCCGTGGCGCTGTGGGGTGTAGCCCAGGTGCCTGCCATGAGCCTGACCCCACCAAGGGGGAACCTCAGCCCACCCTGGGCCTGGGGGTAACAAGAACTTCCAGAGGTTGGCCCCAGGCTCAGAGGAGGCATAAGCAGATCCCTCAATGGCTTGTCATTGTCCCCTGTCCTGGAACAATAAAGCAAGTGCTTTCTGGTCTCACTACCAAGCCTTCATTTCTGGCCGCCTCTCCCTAAGCAAAACGGCCAGGCCACTCTGATGGCAGATTCCCTGGGCCTGTGACGTCCCTCCCACCCTCACCCAGAACTGAGAAGTTTCTAATCCAAAGAGTGAGGCATCTAGGAAGACTTCTTGACCCACTGGGGAGACTGAGGACCAGGTGGGCGGGGTCTCTTCCCAGGAGAACTTCCAAAGAGATGCAGGGAAGAGGCTGCCCTGGCCAGAGGAATGGAGGGGATGCCCTTCCCCAGACCCCTTGCCTCTGAGGCCTGCCCACTCCCTCTTTGCACCCCCATCTCCTCACGCAAGAAGGAGTCGCTGCCCTGTCCAGGCTGTGCCTTTCTGTTTCCAATCTGTTCCTGGCTGAAAGAGATGCCAAGTGGTTTGAGGCCCTGAGTTCCACAGGTGACAAAGTGGAGCATGTCCTGGTGCTGTGTGCACTGCTGGTCCTGCAGAGTGGTCTCCGGAGGGTCAGGGATTCACTCCCTCCCACGTCAGACTCACCCCCTAGGTGTCACCTCCAGGTGGGGTTGGTGTCACTGCAGCACTGTTTCAAAACAGATGGGGCAGATGTGGGAGCCAAAAGCACACACATGAACCCCAGCTCCCAGAGAAGCCACAAGGGGGACCTCTGCTTAGAAAGCTCTTCTTGGATGAAGGCCGGGCGCGGTGGCTCCCACCTGTAATCCCAGCACTTTGGGAGGCCCCGGCAGGCAGATTACCTGAGGTCGGGAGTTCGAGGCCAGCCTGGGCAACATGGTGAAATCTCATCCCTACTAAAAATACAAAAATTAGCTGGGCGTGGTGGCGGGCACCTGTAATCCCAGGTACTAGGGAGGGAGGCTGAGGCAGGAGAATCGCTTGAACCCGGGAGGCGGAGGTTGCAGTGAGCCGAGATTGCACCACTGCACTCCAGCCTGGGCAACAGAGTGAGACTCTGTCTCAAAAAAAAAAAAAAAAAGAAAAGAAAAAGAAAAGAAAGGAAAAGAAAAGGAAAGAAAAAAAAAGAGAAAAAGAACAGAACAGAAAAGAAAAGAAACAAAAAGAAAAGAAAAGAAAGCTCTTCTTGGTGGCTAGGCACAGTGGCTCATGCCTGTAATCCCAGCACTTTGGGAGGCTGAGATGGGTGGATCACTTGATATCAGGAGTTAGAGACCAGACTGGGCAACATGGTAAAACCCCGCCTCTGCTAAAAATACAAAAATTAGCCAAGTGTGGTGGTAGGCACCTTTAATCCCAGTTACTCAGGAGCTGAGGCAGGAGAATCGCTTGAACCTGGGAGGTGGAGGTTGCAGTGAGCTGAGATTGCACCACTGCACTCCAGCTTGGGTGACAGAGCGAGACTCTGTCTCAAAAAAAAAAAAAAAAAAAAAAAAACAAAGCTCTTCTTGGGGCCGGGCCCAGGGGGCCAGCCACCACCTATCTCCGAGAGGATAGGTCTGCAAAAGACCCCATAATAGAACCCCACCTACCCCAGCACCCTCCCCAGCAGAGGCTGGAAGGCTAAATGCAGGGCTGGAGGGCTGAGGTAGGATAGGGAGTGGGGAAGGCATGGCCAGGGGGTACACCAAAGAGGAAGGCCCACCTGCCCCAGCCTGGCCCTGGCTGTGTAGGAAGCAGGTGCAAGCTCTTTGCCAAGACCTCAGGCAATGTTGCACGCCAGCTCTGTCCAACCCTGGGCCTGTGTCTTGATGACACCTAGGCCCCCAAACGCAGGGCAAATGTTTCCTGGGAGAATCCTACTGGGACCCATTTGCTTGCCTCAGGTCCTGAGACTCTGGGAGCTCAGACAAACCTACCTTATATCCCAGGCTAGGCCATCTCCTCCAGGGGGGCCCTCTGTCAAATCTCTGTCCAGTGGGCCCATTCAGCACACCTGTGTGTGAACCGGCCCCTAATGCAAGAAGACAGGTAGCAAGCAGGTAGGACTTGGGTCTAGTTTTGTGTGTGAGTGAGTGAGAGAGAGAGAGAGAGAGTGTGTGTGTGTAACCAGGCCCTCAGACTTTAACTGGGCCTTAGTTCCACCCTGAAATGAGCCCTGCGCTCCCGCTCATATGCTGCCCCCTGCTGGCCACCCCACACCAAGCATTTAACCATTATTAGAATGAGCAACCATCTTTTTAATTTTATTTTTCCAAGTAGATATGGGGTCTCGCCATGTTACCCAGGCTAGTTTTGAACTCCTGAGCTCAAGTGATCCTCCCACCCCAGCCTCTGTTAGGTGCTGGGATTACAGGCGTGGGCCACTGCACCCACCTAACGTTTGTAGTTTTTGTAGACGTAGGGTCTCACTATGTTGCCCAGGCTGGTCTCAAACTCCCAGGCTCAAGCAACACCCCCTCCCTGGCCTCACTAAGTGCTAGAGTTACAGGCATGAGCCACCACACCTGGCCAGGGTGAGCAACAACTTCTCTGAATGGATGCAGGGGCTTCAAGTCAGCTATTTGGAGGGAATTAATCCTTTTGCTCAGGGATTCTAAACGTGAGAGATCTCAAATGGATTAGAATTCCCAGGTCCAGGAACTTGCATGAAAAAGTTACAACTTCATTTTCTCTCATCCTTACCTGAAATCTAGCATTTCCCTCCATTATGAATGTCAGCAACAAATCACACTAGCATTGGCAATACCTGTGACTTTGTCATTAGAAATCACAGATATTTTGTAATTGTATTATAGATAGTACAAAAAATGTACAAATACATACACATGCACACACATATACACACACATACAGAAATCTGTCGCTTAACAACAGACATACGTTCTGAGAAATGTGTCCTTAGGCAATTTTGTCATTGTGCAAACATCATAGAGTTTACTCCCACGAACCTAGATGGTAGAGGCTGCTGCAAACCTAGGCTCTAAGGGATAGCCTATTGCTCCGAGGCTAAAAACCTGTATGGCATAGGAGTGTGCTGAATACTGTAGGCAGTTGTAACACAATGCCTATGTGTGTTTCTACAACACATAGAAAAGGTGCAGTAAAAAATGCAGTATTGGCTGGGCACAGTGGATCACACCTGTAATCCCAAGACTTTGTGAGGTCAAGGCGGGCGCATCACTTGAGGTCAGGAGTTCGAGACCAGCCTGACCAACATGGCGAAACCCCATCTCTACTAAAAATACAAAAAATTAGCTGGGTGTGGTGGCACACGCCTGTAATTCCAGCTACTCAGAAGGCTGAGACAGGAGAATCTCTTGAATCTAGAAGGCAGAGGTTGCAGTGAGCCAAGATCACACCACTGCACTCCAGCCTGAGAGACAGAGTAAGACTCTGTCTCAAAAAACATATATATATATATACACACAGTATTATCATCTTATGTGACCACCAACATATATGCAGGCTGTCATGACAGACACATCGATATCTAGTGCATGATTGTAGATACACGCATACACACAGAGTCATCTCACAGTGGTTCCAGGACCTCCCACAAATTCCAAAAATCCATGAATGTGCAAGTAAGTCCCTGATATAAAATGGTGGAGTATTTGCATATAACCTACACACATCCTCCCATATTCTCTAAATCATCTCTAGATTACTTATAATACCTAATACAATGTAAATGCTATGTCAATCGTTGTTATACTGTATTATTTAAGGACTAATGACAAGACAAAGGTCTACGCATATTCAGTACAGATATTTTTGATGCACAGTTGGCTGAATTCACAGATGCAGAACCCATGGCCAGTTGTATATAGTTTTTAATACATAAAATAAATAGGATAGGCCTGGCACAGTGGCTCACGTCTGTAATCCCAGCACTTTGGGAGGCTGAGGCAGGAGGATCACAAGGTCAAGAGATTGAGGCCATCCTGGCCAGCATGGTGAAACCCCGTCTCTACTAAAAATACAAAAATTAGCTGGGCATGGTGGCGTGCACCTGTAGTCCCAGCTACTCGGGGGGCTGAAACAGGAGAATCACTTGAACCTGGGAGGAGGAGGTTGCAGTGAGCCAAGATTGTGCCACTGTAGTCCAGCCTGGTGACAGAGTGAGACTCCGTCCCAATAAATAAATAAATAGGATAACAATATATTTTATGTTCCAAAAATCCTTTTATTGTCCATAGGCTGTAGCAGACTGACAAGAGAGTCTGTGGCACGTAGAAAAGTAAAGCAAGGGGCTGGGTCTATAATCCCAGCACCTTGAGAGGCAAAGGCGGGAGGATTGCTTGAGCCCAGGAGTTCGAGACCAGCCTGGGCAACATGGCAAAACCCTATCTCTACAAAAAATTAGCTAGGTGTGGTGGCACATGTAGCTTCTGTAGTCTCAGCTACTTGGGAGATGAGGTAGGAGGGTTGCTTGGGCCCAGGAGTTTGAGGCTGCAGTGAGCCATGATTGTGCCACTGGACTCCAACCTGGACAACAGAACGAGATCCTGACTCAAAAAAAAAGAAGGGTAGTGTCCTTGCTTTAGTTGCCAGATGGTAGGGAAGTGGAGGGTGACTCTTAGGGGAGTGGCCCGGCTAGGGCGGCCTGGGACAGCAGCTCTTTAACAGCTGGAAGGGAAGATCTCAGGTTTTTGGTTTTTTCTTTTTTTTTTTTGAGACGGAGTCTCGCTCTGTCGCCCAGGCTGGAGTGCAGTGGCATGATCTCAGCTCACTGCAAGCTCCGTCTCCCGGGTTCATACCATTCTCCTGCCTCAGCCTCCCGAGTAGCTGGGACTACAGGAGCCCACTATCTCGCCCAGCTAATTTTTTGTATTTTTAGTAGAGACAGGGTTTCACCGTGCTCTCGATCTTCTGACCTCGTGATCCGCCTGCCTCAGCCTCCCAAAGTGCTGGGATTACAGGCGTGAGCCACCGTGCCCGGCCAGATCTCAATATTTTAACCACTGGTTTGGCAGTCCCAGTGAGCACCTTGCAGGCCAGCCCAGGGCATGAGCTGTGGGTTTCCCTGTAGTACTTGGGCTTTCCTGCTCTACCCAGGGGCGGGATCCTCATGACACCCCTAAAGAGTCAAAGCAGGCCAGGCGCGGTGGCTCAGGCCTGTAATCCCAGCACTTTAAGAGGCCGAGGCGGGCGGATCACCTAGGTCAGGAGTTCAAGACCAGCCTGGCCAAAATGGTGAAACCCTGTCTCTAAAACAATACAAAAATTAGCTGGGCATGATGGCGGGTGCCTGTAATCCCAGCTACTTGGGAGGCTGGGGCAGAAGAATCACTTGAAACCGAGAGGCAGAGGTTGCAGTGAGCCGAGATCATGTCATTGCACTCCACCCTGGGCGACAGAGCACGACTCCTCAAAAAAAAAAAAAAAAAAAGGCCGGGCGCGGTGGCTCATGCCTGTAATCCCAGCACTTTGGGAGGCTGAGGAGGGCAGATCACGAGGTCAGGAGATTGAGACCATCTTGGCGAACATGGTGAAACCCCGTCTCTACTAAAAATACAAAAAAATCAGCTGGGCGTGGTGGCGGGCGCCTGTAGTCCCAGCTACTTGGGAGGCTGAGGCAGGAGAATGGTGTGAACCCGGGAGGCAGAGCTTGCAGTGAGCTGAGATTGTACCACTGCACTCCAGCCTGGGTGACAGAGCGGAACTCTGTCTCAAAAAAAAAAAAAAAAAAAGTCAAAGCAAAAATGACTGGCCCATTTCAGAGACAAAAGGGAATTGCCCCTTCAAGGTCAACAACTCATCAACATCAGAGCCAAGACTAGCCCCACCTCCACCCTGTCTTCCTCCCAGGCAGCCTCAAGGTTCCTAGGGACAGTGCCAGGAACTAAATGCAGCAAGATGTACCATTTGCAATAGGACTAGTGCCAGAGGCATGAAGCCTTAAAAGAAGGCATGGGACCAAGGCTTTTCCCAGCCTAGACTCCTCCAAGCCTGAGGAACACAGGCCTCTTTTCAAGGTGAGTGTCAACTGGGTGCCTGCTTCAGAGATGATAACCTCAGAATAGGGACCCTCCTCTCTCTCTGAAGGTGGAAGTGCAGCAGGCCCAATCTAGAACCTCAACCCAGTTCTACTTGGCAGCTGCAGTGAGTAGAACTATCATCAGGGTGTTGGGAAAAGGTCCTCTTCCTTGCTATAGCTTCTCCGCAGACTTGTAACCCCATAAACTACAACAGCAGAACCACCCGTATACTGTACTTTCTTTCATACCTATGCAGCCTCATCTGCAAACAAATCCCTCCCCTCCACATTCTTGTCCTCATTCTCCTTCTTTACCTTTGTGGCAACTGATAGTTCCTGACCACTTGCTTTGTGATGAAATTTTCCTCCAAAACATGGTTCTGCTCCCACCTCCCTGGAGGCTCACTCCTTCTGTCTCCAGTGGTTCATTTCCTTCCGCCCTGCTCTCAAACACCAGCCTTCCCTAAGGTGATACATTCTCATTCAGGCACCCTCAATTGGGGGATGGGGATTCGTATTATAATAGCATTGTTTGGGAGAGTTCCAGTAATTGCAGGACATTTGGCATTCCTAAATACCAAGAGTGTCAGTGGAGGACCCCATGATCTCAGCCACCATCATAGCTTCAGCAATCATCTTGTGGCTGATGGCCCCAACAATCACCACCTCCAGCCCTTATTCCCCTCCTGGTCTTAGGGCCCGCCTTTACTGTTTTCTGGTAATTTCCTCCATGCCACAGCATGTCCCAGTCTGAAGTCACCCTCTCCTGCTAGCATCCACCCTGATCCAACCTGCATTCCTAAGCCCAGAGATGGCACCCCTAGCCACCTCAGCACCCAGGCCACACACCAGGCAGTCAGCCTTGCCTCCTCCCTCTCTCCAACCCACTCATCCAATCAGCCACCACACCTGAGGATTTCATCTCTTAAAAATGTAAGTTTCATCTGCTTCTCTCCATCTTTGAGGATACTGGCCTAATTCAGGTTCTCTTTCTCTCTCACCAGACTCCTGCAGCACCCTCCTCATCCTCACTGCCCCCTGCCTTTAGTGTGGTAGTGCATGGAGCCAGACTGCCTGAATTCAAGTCCTGGCTCTGCCACTTCATAACTGTGCAATGTTGGCTGGGTACATTAACCTCTCTGGACCTACATTTTCTGTAAAATGGGCATCATAATAGTGCCTTCCTCAGAAATGACCATGTTTATGAGTTAATACATGCAGAGCACCGAGCCTGGCCCTCAGTAAATCTTGGCTACTATTGTCAGTCTCATTATTTCCAATCTGCCCTTCACTCAGCAGCCAGAGATAATTTGACCATGTCATGCCCACTTAATCCTCCTCAGGGGCTCCCCACTTCTCGGAAGCCCTGCTCCTAAGACTCTGCTGATCTGTCTTCCTTTCATATCATATTGACTCTTGAACACACCTAGGCTTATGCCCATGATCCTAGCACTTTGGGAGGCCAAGGCAGGAGAATCCCTTGAGCCTAGGAGTTTGAGCAGCATAGGGAGCAGCATAGGGAGACCCCATCTCAAATAAACAAACAAACACACCTGACAAATCTTGCCTCTGAGCCTTTGCTTATGCTGTTCCCTGTGCCTAAGCGCTCTTCCCCATCAATTCCCATCACAAGCACCTGCTCCAGTGCCACCTCCTATAAAAATCCTCCCCAGAACCCTCCATACAGAATGACTCTGATTCTTCCTCTCCATGTCCGTCCTTTTTTATCCCTTAGGGATGAGTATGTGTTCCTTGTGTCTCACTCATTTCAGAATTCCCAGAATTCAGTGCAGATCCTAGCTCCATCTCCTGCCCCCAGCAAGGGCTTCACAAAATCAAGCTGAATTCCAGCACTTCTGGGCCTCCTAGGGCCAGAGCTCCTCAGCCCAGAGGGTGCGTCGGCTCTGGGCCTATCTGAAGGAGGGCCTGAAACTGTAGGGTGTGCTCTCTGCCCACCTCAGTTTCTGAATCTCCTCCATTAAGCAGCCCCCTCCTCTGAGTCTGGGATGGGGGTGGAGGCTGAGGGCAGTGTTATGTGCAGGGCTGCCCAGGCATGGGGGCTCCCCAAGGCAGCTGAGGGCAAGGAGATGGCTCCAGGCCTTAGCCAAAGCCCTGCCACCTTCTATGATGAGGGCTAAAAGCACAACCCAGGGTCCCTCGCACCCTGGAGTTCAGGGTCTTTGTTTCAGCCTCTGTTCTGCCAGGGTTAGCTCTGACTTTGGGCCAAGAGCTTCCCCTCTCAGGGTCTGGGTCTCCTTCATCACAAGAAAGATCCTCTCCAGCTCCATCATGTTCTAAATGCTGACTCTAGATGGTGTCAGGGTACAGAGAATCACGGGACAGGAAGACTAAGGGGTGAGAGTGCACTGGAAGGTGAGAGGTAGGAGAAATTTTTACTGCCTTAAGCACATTCCTGCCTATCCCCGCTCCCTTCTTTGCCCATACACACAGGCTGGCCACACCAGAGAACAGAAAAGGAAAAAGTTTATTGAAAACTATATACAGTTGGTCCAGCTCCTACCATGGGCTGCAATCTCAGCCAGTCCCTCCCACACCTTAGGCAGTGTCTTGGCCCCTCATGGGGAGAGATGGGGCTGGGCCTAGGGCCCAGACTCCCTTGGGTGGCTTGGCAGCTGGAGCCCACCGTGGATCTTTGTAAATTTACAACTCTAAATGGCCTGAAGGTAGCGGGCAGGGGACAGGGAATGGACCCCTGCCTGATCTAGTCACAGCCTTGATAGGGGAACACTATTCTGAAACTTGGGTCCAAGTAGGGCCCAGCTAAGTTGTCCGGAAGTCCCAACTGCTCCTCTCACAGGCCTTCCTAGACATGGAGGCAAACAGCCTCCCTACGACCCCACCCCATGTAGCAGCCCCATGGGCTTCACCGGCTTGACTGGGGACACCAGGTACCCTTCCTCCCAACATTGACTCAGGGTCCGGGGCTCCTGGAGCACTCCCCAAGCAGAGGACTTGGGGTTGAGGGGTGAGTGTTGGGGAGGTCACAGCTCCGAGCCCAGAACCGGAGCCTCCTGGGGTCAGAGCAGCCATGGGGTCAGGGCGTCCCACTGTAGGAATAGTCTGCTTTATTGTGCATCACCAGCCGGTCATCCACGAAGTAGAAGCTGTCAGACTGGGTCTCATACGGGTGACGGATCATCTCGCTGACTGCAAGAGAGGCCCACCAGGCCGGGCAAAGGTCAGGAGCCTGAGTCCGGCCACTGCAGAGGCTTCAGAACTGGGGTACAGGGACAGCCAAACAACCTGAGATATCCCCGGCCTCTTTCTCTACAGATGATATGGGAATGGTGGCAGACACAGAAGAGCCCCAGGGTGGGGAGAAATGGGGTCAGACCCACAAGTCCCCCTCCCTCCTACAGCTCAGTCTCTACACGCCCCCCACTTCCCCACTCCTAGAAGGCCCTGCCCACGCACTCAGCTCCTCGGAGAGAGGGGGGAAGTCGTAGATGTGCTCGCAGGTGTTCTTGCTGCTGGGGATGCAGAAGCCAAAGTGGAAGTCGAAGCTTTTGAGTAGCTGGTTGCGGAAGTAGTGCCTCTCGATCATGCGGAAGTTGTTGACAGGCTTGTCTCCCACTGTGAACTCCACCCTGAGCAAGAGAAGGAGGCAGGGCTGAGTCTGTCCTTGAAGTCAGCTAGCCAGCCAGGCTCAGGACAGGCCACCCCTACAAGAGGCTGAGAAGGGCCCCCTCACACCCTCTCCCTCACCCCCACCACCGCCCCCAGCCCAGCGACTCACGTGGCTCCCACCTGCCTCAGGCGGAGGAAGGCAGGTGTGAACTGGTAGCGGACAAAGCGCCCAGCATTGGGGTCCAGGTCCCGCCGGTTGATGGGCAACCGCTCTGCAATGTACCCCAACTGGGGCTCAGTGGGCTTCAGGCTAGGCCCTTGTCCACCCAGGGTTCCACCCCTGGGCCCCTATCTATCTGATTTTTTAAAAACTCCCCAAGAAATTCTGGGGCACATTGAGGGTTCAGACCATTGGCCAGATAGTGCCACCTAGCGGTTCTAGATCTGCAGGTTCCCAATTGCCACTGTGGTTCCGGGGCCACAGGATGCTGAGGCCTGGGACCCATAGGACTACAGTTCCCAGAGAGCCCTGCAGAGGGCAGGCTGGCAGGGACCGAAGGGGCAGGGCTGACCTCACAAGATGTCCAGCCTCAGAAACATATGGGAAGGAAAAGAAAGGGCCCCCCTGCCTGCAGACTCCTGAGAATGCTGGGGTCCAAGCCCCAGCTCTGTGGACTCCTCTGTGGCCCAAGGAGTCCCTGGGCAGCCCACTCCGCAGCTCATATCTGCCTCGCCATCAATGGCCCACCCAGCCCACTCACCTGAGGCTGGGGGCTTCTTGATTTCAAAGAGGACAGTGCCTGAGTCCATGTCCCGAATCTTAAACCTGACGAAGTCGATCTTGTAGATATTCTCCTCGGGGGAGCACAGGTAGTCTACGGGAGACAGGCAGCTGAGCAAGGAAGGGGCCCCAAAGCCCCTACTGCCAGGTCAGCTTGTGTGGGACCCCAGAGTAGCTACCATCTTCTCATCCCTGGGATCACTACCCTCTGGAAAGAGGGACCTGAACCCCTGCCCTTGGGGTACACCCTCAGTGTGGAGGAGACATAACTCCGCCATGGGGATCTAACAGGGGATAAGGCGTGCCATCCTGGTGGCCTCTGGGGGCCAGGGAAGGGAAGGGCAGAGAAGGGTAGAGGACAAGGCCACCTCCCGGACGCTCTCCCTCCCACCCTGGAGTTGAGGGTCCTCATTCTGGCCTCTGCTCTGCCAAGGCTGGCTAGGTGACTTTGGGAGAATTGGGTCTCCAGCATGGTGGGAGCCTCTCCTCTCATATGGGAACAACTTCCTGCAGTCTGACCTGTCTCTTCTACTGCAAACTCAATCTATCAACTTCTCTGTTACCCCGCCTTTGAGAACCACACTGTAAAGGGGGCCACACAGCTCTGTCTTGGGAGAGTCACAGTCCTCCTCTGGAGGATACTCCTACCCTCGCCCCACAGCTGCCCCTGGCATGACATCTAGATGTATCAGGTGAGGCTGATGTTGAGGGGACTTTCCCTGATGTGGGTGGTGCTGGGGCAGGTGAACAACCCCTTCCCTGTTCCTCCTCCCCTCCCAACCCCCTCCTCTCAGTAAGAAGCTTACACCAGCCCAGCTCCCTTAAGCAGCTTAACCAAAGCTCTGCTGACTCAAGCCCAGAGCCTGGGATATGGCAGGGGGAGGAGGCCAACTTTGCTCTTATCCTTTGTTGATCTCCAAATGGGAGGAAGTCTTAGCAAGCAGAGGGAACCCCCTTAGAGGTCATTTAGGCAGCCCTGGCTCTGAGCCACCACCATGGAGAAAGTAGTCCCGGACCCCTATAGAGAAGAACACAGGCTAGGCCAGGAAGCGAGTGTGGCAGGTGCAGCAGCGGGTGTGGAAGGGCTAAAGGGAGTCCTCGGGCCCACAAGGGGAACCAAGAACAGTGGGAGGCCCAGCCTGAGGAAGCTCAGGGACCTACAGGGCCCGATCTAACCCTCACAGCTCTTGCAGCAGCAACTTCAAGTGTTCAGGGAGACCCTGGCAACAAAGATAGCTGAGAGGTGCAGGGAGGGACTCTGATGCTGTCAGCCTACACAGCATCACATCCTCCCCTGGTGGCCCACAGAGGCCTGGAAATCACCCTCCAGGCCCCTGGACCACCTATTCCTCTGGGGCAGGAAGAGGAAGTGAATATAAAGTCATTTTCTCTTCCCCAGGCCTGCTTCTTCCCCAAGCCTGACACAGTCCCCTCCAGGAAGCCCTCCTGGCAGCCGTCTGGTACCTGGGGCCCGGCATGGACTTTATACAGCTTGGGGAAGAGTCTACTACAGCCCACGTGTGGGGTGGGGAGAGATTGGAAGTGGGCAACCCCTATCTCACGCCATTCACCCTATTTTCACAGAAAGTAAGCACCAGTATAAAGACATAGAAAGAAGGTACAGAGCATAGGGAATAGAGTGGCAGAGTGGGGAGCAGGATCCCAGTGCCCAACTCCCAGATCCCTGTAAGGCCTTCTCTTCTCCCATTCTCCAACTTTTGGAGCCTCTCTCATTTGGGAACAACTTTCTGCAGTCTGACCTCAGTCTCTTCTACTGCAAACTCAATCTATCAACCTCTCTGTCCTTAGAAGAAGTGAGGAACAGGGATGTCTATGGCTCAGAACACCATGGCCACTCCTTCCCTTCTAGAAAGGATGAGGCCTGGGACCCAGGGTCAGGTCAGAATAAGGAGCAGAGTGGCCAAGGGCTCAGAACACAACTGCTCTATTCCTCTCAGCCACAAATAGCTTCCTAAGCTGGATTCAGGGCCCAGTAATCTGGGAACAGCAAACCTCGGACCTGCGTGATTAGGGTCAGAAGAGACCAGCAAGAGGTGCCAGGGTGGAAATCCCTGGAACTCTGTTCTCAACTCCTGCACAGGAAGGGGTTCCCATGAAGCACTTTCCTCTACTCACCCTCCACAGATTCCCCATCTCTAAGGGCTATGAATTGCCTCCAAATTAGGAGACAAACGGTGGTACATGAGCTGGAAGCTCCCTCTACTTGCAAAATCAACCCCCCAAGTTACTCAGGGCTCAGTCTGACCTCTGGACTTCCTCTGAGACAGTTCTGCCCCAGAGCTAAGCTGAATCCTAAATGCTGCTGTTGCAAATTGTAGCCCAACTGGCTTCAACATCAGCCTGGTCCAGCCTCCCTCCCTCCATCGACGCCTGCTTGGGCAAGGGAGCTCAGTACTCTGGGGGCCCAGCCAAGAATGGCTGCTGCCTAACTCAGTAAGGATAGAGGAGTTGGCCCCCAGGGACCCAGGAACACAGGCTCAAGGCTGCCTCCCCTCCACAGCTCTGTCTGGGAGCCCTGTGTTCAGCTGCTTTGGAAGCTCTAGGGCTCAGGTCCACTCCAATATATGCACCCCATACCCACAGAGAGGCCCCCCAACAATTATTCTCACAAAGGGGGCCAGGGCAGGTTGCTGGTGAATGTGGCCAAGGTGGAGAGCCACTGTCTCTTCATCCTTTGAGGCTCAGCCAAGGCCTCTGCTATGAGGTTTCCTAGCCCTCGTTCCCTGCCTATGATGACCCCCTCCCCTGCCCTGAAAGCCAAGTTGTTTGACCCCAGGCAGCAGCCATGAGCAGCCCTGTAGGGCCCAAAATACTACTGATCAAAGAGCCCAATGTACACAGCATGCATAGATGCCAGGCACTGTACAGAATCAGAGGACTTATCTTCACAATAACCTTACGAGATAGATACCATTATCCCCATTTTACAGATGAAAAGACATGCTGAGAGGTCAGGTTACTTGCCCAAGTTCACACAGCCAATTATATGCAAAGTTGGAACTCCAGCCCAGGCAGTCCAGCTCAGAAACTCTTAACCACAGTGGAGACCAAGCCTCCCTTGATGACAGAGCCCCTAGAATAGGACAGGCGCTAGTCCAGGCTTGGGGGGACGTTAAGCCACTCCCCATGAGAAGGAACCACAGTCAACACTCTGAAGCAGCCTGCTCAGTTTCTTTCCTGGGGAAGAAAATGGCCCAAGTATTCCTGGAGGATCAGGGTGAGGGTATTAATGGTTGGGGAGACATGACGAGTCTGAATGCCTCCCAAGTAACTCAGCCTCCACCTAGCCTCCAGGGTGGGGGCTGAGGACAAGCTGCACTCAGCCCCTCTCCTCATTAGTGCAGGGGCGGGCCTCAAAGCGCTCTGAAGACTCCACAGAGGCAGGGCTACAGTTGCAGCTGCTGCCGCACGCACCTCCACGCTGGGAAAAGGGGACGGACCCCCGGAAAAGGAAGGAATAAATCTTGAAAGGGAGAAGAAAAGCGCACAGAGAGAGAGATCAAGGGAAGGGGGTACACAGAGATCTCAGGCTTGGTGGCAGAAGGGAGAATAGGGGACACAGGAGAGGGAGACTCGGTGGGGGAGGGGAGGCGGGAAAGGGGGCGGGGGCTGGGGCTCGGTGCGCCGGGAGGGCCCCTCGCACCCTCTGCCCTTCCCGCCAGCGGGAGGCGCTCCCTCGCGGGTGCTCACCACCCGTGATCCGCTGCAGCCCCAGCACGTCCTCCGGCCCGATCGGCTGCTTCCTCTGCAGCGGCCCCGGCCTGGGCCCTGGGCCTGCGTCCGGCTCCGACTCGGACCCAGATTCAGATTCCACCGGCGGCTCTGGTATGGGGGCCACGCTCGGGCCCGAGGGCCCGGGAACGGGCTCCGCCCCCGTCCCGGCCCCACCGCCGCCCTTCTTCACCTTCATGGCCTCGCCGGGCCGCGGCTCGCCTGCTGCTGCCGCCGCTGCCTGCGCCGGCTGGAGCCGGAGGAAGGGGGAGCGTCCGCAGCCCCGCCCCCGGCCGGGGCTCCAGGTACTGCCCCGCCCCGGCCCCGCCCCTGGGGTGGGCCCTGCGCTGATCCCACCCGCCCCGCGGCCCACTCCTGCCGAAAGGCCACGGACGTGGGGGATGGGAGTCGGGGGATCCTGCCCTGGGCTTCATTCTGTTTTTCTAACACTTTCTTGTACTGGTACTAGTGGGGTCCTGACTACCTCTCCGCTTACTCACTGTGTTCCAGCCTTTCTGCTCGTGAGTTCCAGGCTCAGGGTCTCTGCTTGGATGCTCTTCCCCAGATGGCCTTTTTACTCCTAGTCACAGCTCAAATGTCATCTGCTCAAAGTTGCCTCCCTCACACCCAGTCTGAAGTCCTTCCCCCTCAGTCACCATCTGACCAGCCTGTTTTTGTCTTTCCAGTGCATTATGTGAAATTATTTTTATTTGTCTGCTCTTCCTCATGAAAGCTCAGCTCTGTGAAAGCACTGATCCTGCCTACTTTGTTCTCAGTAGGACCCCAGCACCTGGCAGAAGGCTCCCTGCAGCTGGTGCTCAAGATATATATATAGGGCCGGGCGCAGTGGCTCAAACCTGTAATCCCAGCACTTTGGGAGGCCGAGACGGGCGGATCACGAGGTCAGGAGATCGAGACCATCCTGGCTAACACGGTGAAACCCCGTCTCTACTAAAAATACAAAAAACTAGCCAGGCGAGGTGGCGGGCGCCTGTAGTCCCAGCTACTCAGGAGGCTGAGGCAGGAGAATGGCGTAAACCTGGGAGGCGGAGCTTGCAGTGAGCTGAGATCCGGCCACTGCACTCCAGCCTGGATGACAGAGCGAGACTCCGTCTCAATATATATATATATATATATATATATATATATTTTTTTTTTTTGACCTGATGAATTAGTATCTCAGGTAAAAAGCAGATGCTAACAGCCTTGGGCAATCCAGCTAGGAAAGGCACATGGCCACGTGGAAGCAAAGTGGACCTGTGGGCACAGGAGGACAAACACCAGGAAACTGTTACTTACCAGTGAATGCAGAAAGAGTAGAGCTCAGACTTTGTATCATTCCAATTCATATTCAGCCAGTGTTTATTAAGAGCCTAATATACACTAGACACGTTACATGCTGATCACATTTAATCCTCACAACCACCTTGTAAGGGAGACATCATCAGTGCCATTTGAATGAATGAAAAACTGAGGCTCAGAGATATTCAACAGCTTATCCAAAGCTCTCCAGACAATAAGTGCAAAAACAAGGATTTGAATTCAGGACTCTTTGATTCCAAATCTGGAACCTTCTGGAACCTCTGACTCACACACACACACACACACACACACACACACACACCCCCAACACCACGTCCTGAGCTGCTGCCTCCTGGACTTCCACCAGACTGTACCTGACAGACAAAGCTAGCTAGGAGGGAGGGGAGTGAGGGAGAAGGTCCCAGAGGTGACCAATGCCTGACCCCTTCATGACGGCAGGGACTAGGGCTCTCCCACAGGGGTTAGAGAGAAGAGTGGAAGGGAGGGACTTTCCCATAATGCTCCCTCCTCTCAGTGCATGAGTGTGCTATGTTGAGAAATAGGGCAAAAGAACAAACAGTCCATGCCACAGAGGGAGACAGGTAGCAGCCTTATCAAACAAGATAAGGAGACCCGGATGATGTGCCTTTTGGGGCCCCTGGTGGTGGAGGAGGACTGAGCCAGGGGAATGGGAAAGGAAGAAAAGATGAACCCATCTTGGAGTGTTGTACTTTGGTTGCTGGAAAGCCAATAGTGGAGACTGGAGACAAATATTTAAGTCATTCCGGCAGGCCCCATGTACGTGCCTCTCAATCTAACACCGCCCACCTTGGCCAAAAAGGAAGGCTTCCTGTGGAGGAGCTGCCCTGCTCAGTCTGTCTTCTCAGGCTTTTTCCAGGACTTGTGGGTCTCCAGGAAGATCTTGACCAGGGACAGGAGGATGGGCACAGCCATAGGCAGGAAGAGTGGGATGTAGATGGCAAATTTCTGGTCATCAGGGAAATAAAGGAGGTGGAGGAGTGACGGGTCAAAAAAGGCACGCTCAGAGGACGTCACAGCTTCCTGGCTGGCGACAAAGGCAGATGCCAGGTGCCCAGAGGCCAACTCTTCTGCTGACTTCTGGACTGCAGCTACAGCCCTGTATACCTAGGAAGCAGAAGGGATAAGAGGGTATACCAGTAAGTCCCAGGCATTGGTGGAAAGGGTGCTGGGCCTTACTGTGCTTTCCATCTATCAAGGAAGATGCCTGGAGTTCATCCAGGATCTATGGAAGTCTGTCTAAAGGGATATGGTTTATTTTCCTAGGGTCAGCTTGAAACCTCGCACTGTCATCTGCACTCCTGCTGGGGGGCTGGTACTGCTGTCTAGAGGAAGGCTGGGACACTAAAAATGGCAAGCCCACACATACCGTGGACTTCACAGGCTCTCTGGTCTCACCACACTCTGGCCCTCTCTGACTACTCCAGTCCCAAGCTGCAGAATCCATCCCCTGCCCACTTACCTCAGATGCCACATCGTCCTTAATGACAATGTTGCTGATCTTGCCCAGAAGCTGTGCCAGGGAGGTGAGGGTGGTGGTGGCTGTGGCCAGATTCTCCACTGACCGAGCCCAGAGCAGCCGGTCTAGCTCCCAGGTCATTAGCCCTTCACTCTTAGGCCGTGAAAGCAGGCATTTTGGAGGCACCTGGGGCTGGGCAATCCCAAAGAGCAACCTGTAGGAACATCGGAGTAAGATCAAGGTGGCTGAGACCACAGGGTGGGAGATGATGGCTAAGATTTCTCAAATATCTGTCCTAAACCAGTGATTTTCAATCTTACCCAGAACCATAGGGGTTAAAGGGAAGTACCTCAGGGTCTTGGGGCATAAGTGGCAACACCAAGCAAATTGGCCCCAAACCCTGCTTCAACCGGTGTTTCTGCTTTTACCTGTTTCTACATTAGACTTCCAAGATCTTGTTTTTTAAAAAAAGGTTCCATGGCTAAAATACTTCTGATAACACTAACTTAGTTTAATCCTTTCACCTTCTCTACCCTCTCTTTGAACAAATGGGGCCAATGGGACTTAGCATTAAGGGATGATCCAGGACTGCCTTTGCCAAGGCACATGTGCTGTGCTTCTCTAAGCCTGCATCCGTGACAGACACCGCTAGTCAATCAGAAGAACACTCTTTCCTAATGAGCCCAGATACAGCCTTAGAATCCTCAACATAGAGCCTCAGACAGTCACTCTCAATCCATCAGGCAGCACAAGAATTAACAGTTATTTTCTCAAGCAGCCCTAATCACACTCCATGGACCTGACATTCATGAGTCTATTTTTCTTAAAACTGGTTTTGTTGGCCAGGCACAGTGGCTCACGCCTGTAATCCCAGTACTTTGGGAGGCCAAGGTGGGTGGATCATGAGGTCAGGAGTTCAAGACCAGCCTGACCAAGATGGTGAAACCCCGTCTCTCTACTAAAAATACAAAAAATTAGTCGGGTGTGGTGGCAGGCGCCTGTAGTCCCACCTACTCGGGAGGTTGAGGCAGAGAACTGCTTGAACCCGGGAGGCGGAGGGTGCAGTGAGCCAAGATCACGCCATTGCACTCCAGTCTGGGCAACAGAGTGAGACTCCGTCTCAAAAAAAAAAAAAAGAGTTTTGTTACCTACTAGTCCTTAGAAGAAGGATGATGGGATCCCTAGAAATATCCCTTAGATATCCCTTAGACATCCCTGGGGCTGTAGGCACAGCCAAGATATCCCTGCCAGGTAAGACTTGATTCCACTTTGCAACTCCCCTCTATAGCCAAGGAAACTATGTCCCCAAGTGGATCATCCAGGACCTCACCGCAACTGTGCCAGGAACACCTCCATCACTCGCACCATGTCCACCTTGACTCTCACTGGCAGAACTGAGGCATTATAGGTTTTGGAGTCGACATTATATACCTGAAAGGGGGAATGAGATTGCCATAACATCATACCAGGTCCATGTACAGCTCTGCCCTAGGCACTCTGGAGAGAAAAGGAAGACATAATCTCTGCTCTTTAGAAGCTACAAACCTCATGGTATAGCTAATATTTTTTGAGTACCTACTACAGGGAGCATTAAATACATTATCCCAATTAATCCCTTGAAAGTCCGGTAGAACATATTCTTTTCTTATACCATTTTAGAATTCTCCCCCATGAGAAACTTCCAGTCTAACAAGGGAGACAAGGTTCCCAACCTTGCAAGACTCCCACAAATAAGGCCAAGATCTAAGATGGACACAGAATGATCCCAGGTAAGGGCAAAGGGTCATAGTATAGAACACACTAGCAGAAACAAAAGTGAGGCCCGCCAGAAGAGGGGCATGAGCACATGGCACCCTCACCTCCCTGGTGTCTGCCCCTCCCACAGGCTGGACCATGGAAGACACCAGAAGGAAAACAGAAGGAACACAGTTTCAGGGACACCTGCCTGTCCTAGAAGCATGGGCTCTGGGGTCTGCGTAGTGTGACAATTACCATAATGCCACCCCAGCGAGGACTGTGGAAGGCATTGGTGGCCACTGGAGCGCCATCCTTGTCCTGAATGTACAGCGGTGAGTGTGCAAGCTCAGGCACGTAGAGTAGAAAGTTGAGCACAGGGTACAAGGAGGCAGCACTGGATCCTGTGGTGTAAAGACAAGGGAAAGCAGAATATCAAAACATGCTGGACCCGGACCTTAGTCCCAGGTCACCCTCTAACTTGCTGGTCACTCACTCTGGGACTGATTCCCCAACTAACAATCACTAGGATATCCTCCTGTCCAGGGTGTCTCTAGTAAAGGGCTTCAGAATGCTCTCCCGAGATGTGCCACACAGATGGAAACACAGTCCTTAGCTCCAAAACACCCCTGGATTTTCCCTCCTCAAAGGCCCCTTATCTGTCTAAGACAGCTTTCTTGGCCACTCCCACAATGTACCCATATTACTACAGATAGTTTTATGCAAACCAGAAATCTGACCTTATGTCAGTTCCTCGCTTAATATCCTTCAATGGCTAGCCACCCACATTAGGTTAAAGTTCAAACTCCTTAACATGGTCCTTTATGATCTGGCTCCTGTCTGCCTTACCAGCTTCATCTTTGGTCACTCACTCACATTTCAGCCACACTAAACTACTCTGAGCTTCCTGAATGTCTATGCTCTCTCACTCTTCTGCATCTAAGCTCACAGTTCCCCTTGCCTGAAATGCCCTTCTCTTCTCTACTCAGCACTGTCAGTCAATGTTTGCTGAATGAATAAATGAACGGAGGAATTTTCTAAGGCCTCACATGCCACCCCCTAACAATCCCCAGGCCACACTAGCCTGCCTCTGGTGTCTGAGATTCCACAATTAGATATACTTACTTTGGTTTGCCTGTGTTACAGTTCTTAGTCACACTTCCTCTTCTTAGTTTCCACCCGAAAAATGAAACTATAATACTAGCTTCAAGGTTATTCAACCTCAATCAGCAGAACTGTTGATTCAAATCCTGCCCTCAAGTACTTTTGCTGTTGTCTTTCCTATGTGTGTGACAGCCTCTCTCCTAGATGGCTTTTAGGGAGATAGACCCAGTCTAGCCATTCATTTGTAAAAAGTGCTGGGAATCATGTTTAATAAATGCTTTTGAATATGATAGGTGTGAAGATGGAGATATCAACAGAGCCTCATGAAAAAGCATCACCTAGGGCTCAGGCATGGTGGCTCATGCCTATAATCCCAGCATTTTAGGGAGCTGGAGTGGGAAGATCACTCAAGGGGAGTTCAAGACCAGCATGGGCAACACAGTGAGATCCTGTCTCTAAAAAAATTTTTGGGCCGGGCGCGGTGGCTCAAGCCTGTAATCCCAGCACTTTGGGAGGCCGAGACAGGCGGATCACGAGGTCAGGAGATCGAGACCATCCTGGCGAACACGGTGAAACCCCGTCTCTACTAAAAAATACAAAAAACTAGCCGGGTGAGGCGGCGGGCGCCTGTAGTCCCAGCTACTCGGGAGGCTGAGGCAGGAGAATGGCGTAAACCCGGGGGGCGGAGCTTGCAGTGAGCTGAGATCCGGCCACTGCACTCCAGCCCGGGCGACAGAGCCAGACTCCGTCTCAAAAAAAAAAAAAAAAAAAAATTTTTGAAAATTAGCCAAGTGTAGTGGCACATGCCTATAGTTCTAGCTACTCAAGAGGCTGAAGTGGGAGGACCACTTGAGTCCAGGAGTTGGAGGCTGCAGTGAGCCATGACTGTGCCACTGCACTTTAGACTGGGCAACAGAGCAAGGTCTTGTCTCAAAAAGACGAAAAAAGGAGCCTCAATCTCCGCAGTCTCCTCAGACCAACCCAACCTGGGAACCGTCACTGTATATAATCCACCTCCAACTCCCGTCCCCCACCCAGCTGAGCCGTTAGGGTCCCTCCCTAGCCTGGCAGAAAAGAAAGACCCTCATCCTTAGGTGCTCACCCAGCCGGGACTCCACTGGGTTGATGACATGGGGGAGGTTGTGCATGTCCAAATAGTAGCTGGAGGAAGCTGAGTCAAAGCGGGGGTTCACCCCCAACATTGCATAGTAAAGAATCTGTAGAGGAAAGAGGGAGTGGTTACTTTGTTTAGATTTATATTCTACTTTCTCCCAAAAAAGATTTGAGGAGCCTTAAAAAAGATACAATCAGGACAAGGCAACATATAAGAGACAAAACCAGGGCTGAGAGAAAATAGTTGTAGAAGAAAATAGCAAAGCCAAGGGTAAAGTGAATAAACTAAATACATGCTTTAAAAACCACGTATTTTACCAGGTTTCCTAACAGTCTACACTAAGAGAGAAACAAAGAATAGCATAATTCAGTGTCTACAAGATCAAATCAAGCCAGTTATTCAGAAGCAATTACTCCCACTAGGAAGACCTGATAAAAATTTCTCCCACGTGTTTTCTCTACAAGGACACAGCGTGATACAGAAAGCTACATTCTTCAGTTTTTTTTTTTTTTTTTTGGAGACGGAGTCTCACTCTGTTGCCAGGCTGGAGTGCAGTAGTATGATCTCGGCTCACTGCAAACTCCGCCTCCTGGGTTCAAGCGATTCTCCTGCCTCAGCCTTCCGAGAAGCTGGGACTACAGGTGTGCGTCACCATGCCCAGCTAATTTTTACATGTTTGTAGAGATGGGGTTTCATCATGTTGGCCAGGATGGTCTCAATCTCCTAACCTCGTGATCTGCCTGCCTCAGCCTCCCAAAGTGCTGGGATTACAGGCGTGAGCCACCGCACCCGGCCCTTCACATCTTTATTATTACCACAATAACAAATTTCAGGAAGCTTTTTTTCTAAAAACTAAATTCCTTAAGAATGGCTCTGCTGGGCTCCGTCACTCAGGCCTCTCACTTTGGGAGGCCAAGGCAGGCGGATCACGAGGTCAAAAGATTGAGACCATCCTGGCCAACATGATGAAACCCCGTCTCTACTAAAAATACAAAATCAGCTGGGCATGGTGGCACGCACCTGTAATCCCAGCTACTCAGGAGCCTGAGTCAGGAGAATCACTTGAACCTGGGAGGCGGAGGTTGCAGTGAGCTGAGATCATGCCACTGCACTCCAGCAGCCTGGCAATAGAACAAGACTCTGTCTCAAAAAAAAAAAGCATGGGTCATGGCATTAACATCATTAACATCTAAGCACAACTGGTGAGTACAGGTCTAGAGGGAGCCATAGGAAGGTGGTTTGTTAACAAGCACAGACAAATTCCCTCAACCGAATGCCAAGGAGGTAGAGACACTAGAATCTGCCCTCAATGGATGGATGGACACAGATGAGGGCACACACACACCCCCAGTACCCGCCCTTATGACACTCACATACATATACACACAGGAAATTCCTAGCAAATCAGCAAGCTCTAAGAGATGGAGGAACGGACTGCACTTGTAAATATGTATGGACGCTGAAAAGGACTCCTCAACTTGCTCCCGGTCTCACCTGAGAGTCCACAGAGAAGTTGCCAGCGGCACTGAGGGCATTCAGGAAAGGTTGCACATAGCGCCGCACAGCTCCCTCAATGTCCCAGTGGACGTCATGGGACTTGGGGTCTGGGTTGAGTAAACTGAAGGTGATCTCATAGCCTACAGAAACAGAAGTCAGGGAAGTCAGAGACTCTTGTGAAGAGGGGTCGCCCGTACTCCCGGCTGAGCTGAACTTGTTTCTCCTCTGGAATGGGGCTGCTTTCCATTATGGAACCAAAAGGAGGCCAAAACTGGGATGAGGAACACTGAGTAAGAAAAAGCTGCCGGGCACTGTGGCTCACGTCTGTAATCCCGGCACCTTGGGAGACTGAGGCAGACGGATCACTTGAGGCCAGGAGTTCAAGACCAGCCTGGCCATCATGGAGAAACCCCATCTCTACTAAAAATACAAGTATCAGCCGGGCGTGGTGGCTCACGCTATAATCCCAGCACCTTGGGAGGCCGAGGCAGGCAGATCACTTGAGGTCAGGAGTTCAAGACCAGCCTGGTCAACATGGTGAAACCCCGTCTCTACTAAAAATACAAAAATTAGCTGGGCGTGGTAGTGGGCACCTGTAATCCCAACTGTTCAGGGGGCTGGGGCAGGGGAATCGCTTGAACCCAGGATGCAGAGGTTGCAGTGAGACAAGATCGCGTCACTGCACTCCAGCCTGGATGACAGGAGGCTCCATCTCAAAAAATAAAAAATAAAAAGAGGCCGGGTGCGGTGGCTCAAGCCTGTAATCCCAGCACTTTGGGAGGCCGAGACGGGCAGATCACGAGGTCAGGAGATCGAGACCATCCTGGCTAACCCGGTGAAACTCCGTCTCTACTAAAAAATACAAAAAACTAGCCGGGCGAGGTGGCAGGCGGCTGTCCGAGTAGTCCCAGCTACTCGGGAGGCTGAGGCAGGAGAATGGTGTAAACCCGGGAGGCGGAGCTTGCAGTGAGCTGAGATCCGGCCACTGCACTCCAGCCTGGGCGACAGAGCGAGACTCTATCTCAAAAATAAATAAATAAATAAATAATAAATAAAATAAAAATAAAAATAAAAAAATTAGCCAGACATGATGGCATGCGCCTCACCTACTCAGGAAGCTGAGGAGTGAGAATCACTTGAACCTGGCAAGCAGAGGTTGTGGTGAGCCAAGATCGCGCCACTGCACTCCAGTCTAGGCAACAGACCAAGACTCTGTCTCAAACAAACAAAAAAAAAATAGGCCAGGTGCGGTGGCTCATGCCTGTAATCCCAGCACTTTGGGAGGTCGAGGTGGGCAGACCATGAGGTCAGGAGATCAAGACCATCCTGGCTAACACAGTGAAACCCCGTCTCTACTAAAAATACAAAAAAATTAGCCGGGAGCCTGTAGTCCAAGCTACCTAGGAGGCTGAGGCAGGAGAATGGCGTGAACCCAGGAGGTGGAGCTTGCAGTGAGCCTATATTGAGCCACTGCACTCCAGCCCAGGCAACAGAGCAAGACTCCGTCTCAAAAATAAATAAATAAATAAAATAATAATAATAATAATAACATAAAATAAATAAGAAAAAAAATGAGACTAGAGAAGAAAAGAGAAAGAAGCTGGCCTGCAGATTTCCCTCCTGCCCCACGTAATTCATTTCCTCTCCCTTCCTGTAGCAAAGCCTGGTGCCCTACCCAAGCTGGACTTGAGAGGCCGCCTCTTCTCAGCGCTCCACTTGTCCTCTGGAAGGTGGTCAGCCAGAGCAGCAGCAAGCACGTCCTCAGTCAAAGACATGGCCTGGGCCACCTGGACTATGCGGCGGCCAATGATGTTAAAGGCCTCCCGGTGCATTATCCCCCGTACCACTGCTGTCCTCTTGGGCCCAATGTAGCTCATCATGTTCTGTGGGAGTGAGCAAGGGACAGAATGCCCACGGCTCAGAAAAGAAAGCCGAAAAGCACCCTGGCTCCTGTTATTCCGAATCTGCCCCTTTGCCAGTGACCAACAGGTTTGCACCTCTCTTGAGATTCATGAGCTATTAATTCAGCATTTCTGAGCTATGAGTATATGTTGACTGTTTTCATTTGTTTCCATTCCCTTCTCTTTCCCAGTAGACGTGGGTCCAGGCAGCATCTAACTCTTTGGGGGCTGGACAAATGGTGAAATGGAAACTCAGAGATGGCATACTGAGCAAGAAAAGCAGAATAAACTGACAACTGGAGAGTCTGATATAAAAATGGCACATGGCAAAGAAACAAGTATTCACAATAGCATTATTTCTAGCAGTAAAACATAGAAATAATCCAAATGTCCATGAGCAGTAGAATGGATAAATTACGTTTATGTTTATACAATGATACATAGATTCAACTATATAATTATGGATGATTCTCTCAACTATAAATGTTGAACAAAATAAAAGTGGCAGGGGAACATGTGCTATATTCCACCATTTATATAAATTCAAAAATGTAAAATTAAATACACTGTTTACAGAGATACAACATATGTGATCAAACTCTAAGGAAAAGCAAGAAAATTACACACACAAAATCTGGTTGCCTTGGGCTGAAAGGGAATGGAATATAACCATGGAAGTACACACTGTGCTACTGCACTGCAGTTTGTGAGTTGGGGGTGGGGATGGGGATGTTCATTAACATTTTCTTTAGTCTTTTTATAAAAATTAAATGTTTGATTATAAATTTGTTTTGAGACAGAGTCTCACTCTGTCGCCCAGGCTGGAGTGCAGTGGCACTATCTCGGCTCACTGCAACCTCCGCCTCCTGGGTTCAAGTGATTCTCCTGCCTCAGCCTCCCGAGTAGCTGGAACTACAGGCACCCACCACCATGCCTGGCTAATTTTTGTGTTTTTCGTAGAAATGGGGTTTCACCATGTTGACCAGGCTAATCTCGAACTCCTGACCTCAGGTGATCCACCCACCTCAGCCCCCCAAAGTGCTGGGATAACAGGTACACGCCACCATGGCTGGCCAATTCTTGTATTGTTAGTAGAGATGGGGAGTGCAGTGGCATGATATTAGCTCACTGCAACGTCCACCTCCCAGGCTCAAGCGATCCCCCCACCTCAGCCTCCAAAAGTAACTGGGACTACCACATCCAGCTATTTTTTTTTATTTTTTGTAGAGATAGGGTTTTGCCATGTTGCCTAGGCTGGTCTTGAACCCCTGAGTTCAAGCAAACTGCCCGCCTCAGCCTCCCAAAGTCCTGGGATTACAGTGTGAGCCACCAGACCCAGCCAGCATTCTTTATTAAAAATATGTGGAGGCTGGGTGCAGCTCACGCCTGTAATCTCAGCACTTTGGGAGGCTGAGGCAGGTGGATCACAAGGTCAGGAGTTTGAGACCAGCCTGACTAACATGGTGAAACCCCATCTCTACAAAAAATATAAAAATTAGCCGGGCATGGTGGCACATGCCTGTAATTCCAGGCACTCAGGAGGTTGAGGCAGGAGAATCACTTGAACCTAGGAGGCGGAGACTGCAGTGAGCCGAGATCCTGCCACTGCACTCCAGCCTGGGCAACAGAGCAAGACTCCATCTCAAAAAAAAAAAAAAAAAATTGGAGACTTTTCTGTAGCAAATGGAAGAAATGGGTAGCAATGATGCAAGAAGGAGGTGACCCAGGAGTCCACGAGCTGAAGGGATAAGGCAAAGTTGCAGCCTCTCTGTTACCCTACCTGGGGAAGAAGTGAGGAGTGTTCAGAGATCACATACACAGTCAGGGAGCCCTCCGCTTGCTCCTGAGGCTCATCTAACATGGCTTCTGCCTCTGGGGACAAGAACAGGTGGTACACTAAGAGCAAAACACCATTCCATCTCCCCCCAGCCCCAGAGAATGCCTAACCTACCCCTTCACTCACATTCAGCTGACACAGTGGTCAGGCTTGGGTAAGCCAATCAACCTCTCTGGCCCCTCAGTGGACTGGGCTGAATCCTACAGTTCCTCATTCTCAGCATTCCCAGAGAGGTTTTGGAGGGAAGTCAAAGTATGGGAACTATGCACTTAGAGATCAGAAGGAAAAAGAGAGCTTCACATTAAAATGGTGTGCTCATCCCTTCCCATACCTTGTACACTGCCCGATGACAGGGCCTCCTCCTCATGGTCCAAAGCCCTCCGATAGGCCTTCTGGAAACGGCATTTGATTTTCATTTTGTCTGGGAGGGTTAAGAAGTAGCACGATGAAAAGGGCAAGCATCAGGCCTCTGCTCACCTTCCCAGACCTAACACTGTCCAGCATCTGAGGACAGCAAGATGGCTGTTTACAGAAAAAGACCAAACAGCTGCAGCCAACTCTAATGATTTCTGCATAGATGATATCAAACACATGACACCCGTTTCTCCCATCTGCCCCAGCTCTTGCCTTCACCTCTGCACACACTGGTCCTTCAGCTTGAAGTGTCTTCCCACTGGGAAATCTATTTCAATAGTCATTACATTAATAGGCAAAAGGAGAAAAACCATATGGCCATTCCAATCACTGCCCCAAAATAATTAAATTCAGTGAACATTCCTGATAAAAAACAAAACACACAGGCTGGGCACGGTGGCTCATGCTTGTAATCCCAGCACTTTGGGAGGCTGAGGTGGGCAGATCCCTTGATCTCATGATGGAGATCAGCCTGGGCAACATGACGAAACCCCATCTCTACAAAAATACAAAAATTAGCCAGGTATGTGCCAGACATGGTGGCTCACACCTATAATCCCAGCACTTTGGGAGGCCAAGGCGGGTGGATCACCTGATGTCAGGAGTTCGAGACCAGCCTGGGCAACATGATGAAACCCCATCTCTACTAAAAATACAAAAAATTAGCTGGGTGTGGTGGTAGCTACTCGGGAAGCTTAGGCAGGAGAATCGCTTGAACCCAGAAGGTGGAGGCTGCAGTGAGCCAAGATCACACCATTGCACTCCAGCCTGGGCAACAAGAGCGAAACTCCATCTTAAAAAAAAACAAACAAGGCCGGGCACGGTGGCTCAAGCCTGTAATCCCAGCACTTTGGGAGGCCGAGACGGGCGGATCATGAGGTCAGGAGATCGAGACCATCCTGGCTAACACGGTGAAACCCTGTCTCTACTAAAAAATACAAAAAACTAGCCGGGCGAAGTGGCGGGTGCCTGTAGTCCCAGCTACTCGGGAGGCTGAGGCAGGAGAATGGCGTGAACCCGAGAGGAGGAGCTTGCAGTGAGCTGAGATCCAGCCACTGCACTCCAGCCTGGGTGACAGAGCAAGACTCCGTCTCAAAAAAAAAAAAAAAACAAACAAACAAAAAAAAGCCAGGTATGGTAGTGCACGCCTGTAGTCCCAACTACTTAGGAGGTTGAGGTGGGAGGATGACTTGAGCCTGGGAGGCAGAGGTTGCAGTGACCTGAGATCGCACCACTGCACTCTAGCCAGGGCAATAGAACCAGACCTTGTCTCAAAAAAAATTAAAAACAGAAAACTACACAGTTAATGACAAAACATTAAACATAATTCTATAAAGTTAGTAATAAAACAAGGATGCTTGCTACCTCCTCTATTCTCATTGTTATTCAGTATTGTTCTTTCTGAAGTTCTTTACCAATGTAATATGTGAAGAAAGAGAAAGAAAACTTGTAACTATCGGAAAGAAACAGATAAAATGGCCACTTTGAAGTAGCATAATTATTTCTCAAGAAAATCAAAGAGAACCAACTGAAAAACTATTAGAACTAGTAACTGTTCAATAAGATGACTAGATACAAGAATATGCAAGAATCAATACCTGCATAAATACCAGCAATATCCAATTAGAAACATCTTTTAAAACCTCCATCACATTAACAATGAAAGTATAAAAATACCCAGGAATAAATGTATAAAACTATAAGAAGAAAACTTCAAAGACTTTACTGAAGGACATAAAATATCTGAATAAAATGGAAAAGCATACAAGGCCCCTAGATGAATATTATAAAGATGTCATATTATAAAGACTAAATATTATAAAGATGCCAACTCTCCCCAAATTAATCTATATGTGTAAGGCAAACCCGAAGGGATTTTTTTGCCTTCTGAAACTTGACAAGCTAAACCTAAAATTTATTGAAAAAGTTCCTCTTTTCTTTATAAAAGAATTCCAGGTCATATATTTCTTCCAGGAAGAAGAAATGACAGAATTCTAAAAGTCACTAATTTGGCCGGGTGTGGTGGCTGATGCCTGTAATTCCAGCACTTTAGGGTCCGAGGTGGGAAAATTGGTTAAGCCCAGGAGTTTGAGACCAGCTCGGGGAACATAGTGAGACCCCGTCTCTACAAAAAAATTTAAAAATTAGCTGGGGACAGGTGCAGTGGCTCACGCTTGTAATCCCAGCACTTGAGGAGGCCAAGGCAGGCAGACAGCTTGAGGCCAGGAGTTCAAGACCAGCCTGGCCAACATGGTGAAACCCCATCTCTACTAAAATTACAAAAATTAGCCGGGCATGGTGGCTGTGCGCCTATAATCCCAGCTACTCAGGAGGCTGAGGCAGGAGAATCACTTGAACCCAGGAGGCGGAGGATGCAATGAGCTGAGATCGCACCACTGACAGAGTGAGACCCTGTCTCAAAAAATAAATAAATAAATAAATAAAATAAAAAATTAGCTGGGCACAGTGGCACATTCTTATAGTCCCAGCTACTTGCGAGCCTGAGGTAAGAGGACCACTTGAACCCAGGAGTTCAAGGTTACAGTGAGCTATGATTGGGCCACTGCACTTCAGCCTGAGTGTCAGACCCTATCTCAAAAACAAAAAAAAAAAAAAAAAAGAAAGGACCCCTTCTCTACTTTTTTTTAATCTGGCTCTGGCTCTGTTGCCCAGACTGGAGAACAGCAGCGGGATCCTGGCTCACTGCAACATCCGCCTCTCTGTTTCAAGCAATTCTTCTACCCCAGCCTCCCAAGTAGCTGGGATTACAGGCATGTGCCACCATACCCAGCTAATTTTTGTATTTTTAGTAGAGACAGGGTTTTCCCATGTTGAGCAGGCTGGTCTTGAACTCCTGACCTCAAGTGATTTGCCCGCCTCAGCCTCCCAAAGTGCTGGGATTACAGGCATGAGCCACCGCGCCCGGCCTACTTTTTTTTGTTTTTTTGAGACAGTGTCCCGCTCTGTCTCCCAGGCTGGAATGCAGTGGCGCAATCTTGGCTCAATGCAACCTCCGCCTCCTAGGTTCAAGCAATTCTCCTGTCTTGGACTCCGGAGTAGCTGGGACTACAGGCGCACACCACCACACCTAGCAAATTTTTGTATTTTTAGTGGAGACGAGGTTTCACTATGTTGCCAGGCTGGTCTGAAACTCCTGACCTCAAATGATCCCCCGCCTTGGCCTCCCAAAGTTCTGGGATTACAGACATAAGCCACTGTGCCTGGCCACACACCGGTAGTCCTAGCTACTTGGGAGGCTGACGTGGGGGAGGACTGATTGAGCCTAGGATTTCAAGGCTGCAGTAAGCAATGATTGAGCCACTGAACTGTAGTCTGCGTGACAGAGTGAGACCTTGTCTCTAAAAAACATAAAAATTAAAAAAAGCACTATCTTGTGACTGCTAATGAAATGGATTCCATGATCAAATAGATGCTAAAAATATCATGTAAAAGGTTGATGAGAAACTCTAAAATAGAGAGATTAGGCTGACAATACCTGAACTCACTACATAATCTTTGCATCACCCAAAATGGAACAGGGCTAGCCATTAAGTGCTACAGGATACAACACAATAGGAAGTACACTGCACCACCTATAATGTATTCTCATCCAAAAAATTGAACCTGGCTTTAATCAAACCTCTAGATCTAACTAACAGTTTATAAGAAATATGGATGCTAGAGGAATGAGTTAAATTAAACTGTGAGGAAGCTACTTCCCAAATCCCAAATGTGAGATGTTCTATAAAATAAATGACCTGGTTTCTCCAACAAATCAATGGTGTGAAAGAAATGTATGGGGGTAGGGTGGGGGGAGCTGACATAAAATAAAAGTGACAAAAAGACAAATGCAACTTATTGATTCTGATGGAATAAACCATCTGTGAAAGGATACCTTGGAGATAACTGGAGAGATCTAAATACAGACTGAGAATTAGGTGATATTAAGGAATCACTGCTAACTTAGGTATGATAATGGTAGTCACGTTTAAAAAAGAAACAAAAAAGCTTCAATGGCTTCCCTTCTTATCTAGAATAAAAGCCTAGAATGCAAATTCTCAAAATGACCTACCAGGCCCTAAGTGATTCAGCCCCCTTCTACTGTTCTGGTTTTATTTCATTTCCTCTTTCTCTCTTCCTCATTCAACCCAGTGAAGCCACAAGGAGATTCTTACTGCTCCTGAAAGGCACAACACTTGCTCTTAACTCAGGATCTTAGACTTGCTTTTCCCTCTGCCAAGATGCTCTTCCTCCAGATATCTGCACAGTCTATTCCCTTGCCTTTTAGGTATTTACTCAAATGTCCTCTTTTCAATGAGACCTCCCTTGTCCACCCGATCTAAAACTGCAATCCCCTCCCATTCCTCAAGAAAATTCCCTCTCCTCCTGTCCTCCTCTATTTTTCTTCTATCACCATCTAACATACATTTGACTTACTTGTCTTTTTTCTTTTTTTTCTTTATTTTTTTTGAGATGTAGTCTGTGTCACCAAGGCTAGAGTGCAGTGGTGGGATCTTGACTCACTGCTACTTCCGCCCCACAGGTTCAAGCGATTCTCCTGCCTCAGCCTCCCAAGTAGCTGGGATTACAGGTACCCACCACCATGCCTGGCTAATTTTTGTATTTTTAGTAGAGATGGGGTTTCACCATGTTAGCCGGGCTGGTCTTGAACTCCTGATCTCAAGTGATCTGCCTGCCTTGGCCTCCCAAAGTGCTGGGATTACAGGCGTGAGCCACCACGTCCGGCTTTGTCTTTTTTATTGTCTTCTTGTCTGTTTTTTTCACTGCTATATCTCTAGTAACTAGCACTGTATCTGACATAGGTACACAATAAATACTTGTTGAATAAATGAACAACCCTATTACTACCTCTGGCTAACAGATGAGGAAACCGAGGTTTAGAGAAGTTAACAACCTTACTCCCTTACTCAAATTTACACAAATAAGTGGCAGAATGAGGCTTGAATCCAGCTCTCTGATCCCAAATTCCATACTCTTGGTCACCCTTTAAATGTGTTGCCTATACTATACGTTTACACTATACCCATATTACTGAACACTGTGTCATCAAATATGAAGAAATCCATGATAAACTGAAAACAATCAAATTTCAAACTAGTGAGGGATAGTCCAATTTTTGTTTAGAAAACAAGAAGTTTGGCTGTACGTGGTGGCTCACATCTGTAATCCCAGCACTTTGGGAGGCTGAGGCAGATGGATCACCTGAGGTCAGGAGTTCGAGACCAGCCTAGCCTAGCCAACATGGTGAAACCCTGTATCGACTAAAAATACAAAAAATTAGCTGGGCGTGGTGGCAGGCGCCTGTAATCCCAGCTACTCCAGAGGCTGAGGTAGGAGAATCGTTTGAACCCAGGAGGCAGACGTTGCAGTGAGCCAAGATTGTGCCATTGCACTCCAGCCTGGGCAACAAGAGCCAAACTCCATCTCAAAAAAAAAAAAAAAGAAAGAAAACAAGAAGTTTGTGTGTGTACAGAGGCTGAACCATACAAAATATGATTAAAAAAAAAAAAAAGTTTTAACCAGCCAGGTGTGGTGACTCTCACTTGTAATCCCAGCACTTTGGGAGGTCGATCACTTGAGCCCAGGAGCTCGAGACCAGCCTGGGCAACACGGCAAAACCCTGTCTCTACTAAAAATACCAAAACAAATCAGCTGGGTGTGATTGTGTGTGGCTGTAGTCCCAGCTACTGAGGCAGGTGGGCTGAGGTGGGAGGATCGCTTGAGCCCAATAGATCAAGGCTGCAGTGGGCCCTGATCGTGCCACCATACTCCAGCCTGGGCAACAAAGAGAGACCCGTTCTCAAAAAAAAAAAAAAAAATGTTTTCACCAAGGCTAAAGAACTAAAAAGTAAATGGCACACAGGTGCCTCATGCTCTAGACTCAGCCCAAATCTCCAGTCATTCCCAGTCTTTCACTACACATTCCAGTAAGGCAAAACTGCTCATAGGTACCCCAATATGCTGATTCACCCCTCCACACTTTCACACAGGAGTATAGTTTGTTGGTTAAAAGCTTGAACACTGGAATCAGTCAGGCCTGGATTTAAATCCCAGTTCCATCTCTTACTAGCTGCATGATCTTGGACAAGTTAAATTCTCTAAGCCTCAGTTTCTTCATTTATAAAATGGGGATCATATCATTAGAAAGGATTAAATGAGGCAACACATATAAAGTGCTTCACCTAGTTTCTGGCACACAATGAGCAACAACTATTAGCTATCCTTATACTATCTCATGCTATTCACTCTGCCTGAAATTCTCTCCCTCCCTTTCCCATTTAACCTGAATTCCCACACATCCTTTAAAAATCCGACTTAAGAATTATATCTCTCAAAACTTTCTCTGCCTTTCTTTCCTCCCAGTTGGTTAATACTCTTTATTAAGTGCAATCCCTGTTTCTTGTATACTTCTACTGTAATTTATTTTATCTTTCTCCCCTACCTATGAATGTCTTGAAACCATTATCAATTTCTTATTAATTCCTAAATTCCTGGTACCTAAAAAAAGTACCCCAGTAAAGTGTTCAATGTTAAACTGAATAGGGGCTGGGCACGGTGGCTCACGCCTGTAATCCCAACACTCTGGGAGGCCGAGGCGGGCGGATCACCTGAAGTCAGGAGTTCGAGAGCAGCATGGCCAACATGGCAAAACTCCATCTCTACTAAAAACACAAAAATTGGTTGGGCGTGGTGTCGCGCGCCTGTAATCCCAGCTATTCCAGTGGCTGAGGCAGGAGGATCGCTTGAACCCGGGAGGCGGAGGTTGCAGTGGGCCGAGATGGCACCACTGCACTCCAGCCTGGGCGACAGAGCGAGGCTCCGTCTCAAAAACTAATAAACAAATAAACTAAATAGGGCCTATATGCAAATCCAATTTAATTTCAAACTCTGTGTTCTTTCCACTACATCCCACCTCCTCCCCTATACCCTGATGGGCATCAACTGCTTCGGATTAGGTAGCCTAACTATCTTATGAGTAAAATTGCTATTTAGTGACCGTGAATTTGAAAGTAGTTTTTTTCTGACCAAACACACTGTTCATTCAGAGAGGTCTTTTAATAGTTTTTAACTGCCTTTATGGTACACCCACGCTCCTCCCACCCAACTTAGCTCTGAACTGAGCTCACACGTCTGAACTGAGCTCACACGTGAAAGGCAGCCCTGACCCCCAGGAACTCACATTTCAGAGGAATCTCTCTTTCATGCACAACGGTGAAGGGCAGCTTCTCCTGGTCGTCCAGGGGCACTGACTCCCGCGTAAACACGACAGTGACAGGCACCATGAGGCGGAGCTATAGGAAGGAGCATCAGGGCCGGCACTGAGTTTCCACCTTACCGGGAGACTGTTCCCCGACCCTCCCGCACGGCAGTCTCACCTGCAGGGCATTCAGTCCACTGATCTGGGAGTAAGGCAACGAAGCCCGGTAGGTCTCCGTGGTCTTCCACCAGAGAGGCAGCCCCAGCACGATGGCCACCGCAGCGAAGAAGAGGGCGGCGCGCTTGCCCCGGACCACCTCTGAGGGCATGGGGAACCGACTGAGGCGTTGGAAACGGGCTAGGGTACCGGCCCCATCTCCGACGCGGAGAAGCCCCAACCACCGGCCTCTACGGGCCCGCGTTCATTGGGATCTCCGTTCGAAGGGACCCGGCCCAAGCCTGAAGGGAATCCCTTCTGAAGAGACCCCCGAGCCCCCCGTCCGCGGGACCTCTCGCACACCACAATCCCCACCCCTGCTATTCCTCCCTTGCCATCAGCTAGCTGCAGGCTCCCACCCGAAGCCCACCGCACCTAGGTCTGTAGCAGCTGGCCCGGCGACCGCCATGCTAGCTTCCGGCTGCTCCGGCCACCGGGGGGCGGAGCTTCGTGAGCCTCACCCAATCGGAACCTCCGCAACGAGGGGGCGGGACCGCGGCGGTGATCGGGGCCAATCGCGAGCGCTACTCCAGACTCGCCGGCGGGGTGGGCGGGTTCCGCTGGGAGCCTCGCTGGGGGTCTAAAAGGAAGTCACCCAGCGGCGGAGGGGCTGCCGATGGGGCGCTCGGGTTTCGGCGCTGTTGGAACGAAGTCCCCCGCTTCCCTGTAGAACACACTCCTAGTCCCTAAATCAAGAGCGCAACCTCTGCAGTCCCTAAATATTAGCTGGGCAACTACAGGCAGCTCCGAGGCTCAATTGTCTCATCTGAAAATGGTGATATTTAGATAAATGAGGCGGTTCTTGTAAGGAGCCTGGCACATGGAAGGCCCTCAAACGTCAGCTGTCACGGTCTTATTATCCTTATCGTAGAGCTCCTCTTGGGGTTCCCTCTCCTCAAGCCTCAAACACGGAGGTAGCAAGCTACTATGTTTTAGCACAATTGGCTCTCTCGCTATCTTAAAATACGTTTTAATTCATTTCCAACTTGGAAAACTCAGGATACTTCACTTAAAAATCTTGAAGTCATGAGCCTGGACTCTAGATGCTGATCACTGCGGTTCAAATCCTGGCTTCATCACTTATAAGGTGAGTGATCGTGAGAAGATCGTTCTGTGCCTCTCTGCGCCTGTTTTCTCTATTAAAATAGGGATGATAGTAATAGTACCTTCTTTATAGAGTTGTATGAAATGTGTGAATACATATAAAGTGATTAGAACATGGTTGGTGCTATGTGCAAGCTATTTCTGTTATTATGTCAGGCCACACAGGATGGAGCATTTGTAGCCTCCCCAGTTGACACAGAGCACACGCAGCTTGTTATCTCATCTTTTTATCTGCCTATACCCAGGTTCTCAGCCTACCTCACAACCCAGCCCAGTGGTCAAAGTTCAGCATGAGGCCTCACCAGAGCTGTCCTTACCCAGACCCTCAAATTGGCTCCCTTTGTGCCCGCTTCTACCCCAAATGAGAATGGGCCATAGCCCTTGGCAACCTCCTAGATGCCCTGCTCAGCCCTGGCAGCCCGCAGAGCCTGGGTTTTCCTCTTTGGGCGGGAGTCCAGGTGCTCGCTAGCGCTTACTGGTGTGGCTCCCCCTAGTGGAACGTGTCAGGTCCCAGTTGGGCTCAACACTGCGAGATGGGAGAGACTCTCCCACCCACTCTTATCCCAGCCTGTCCTGCTGCCTCCCTGCTTTAAGCCTTGCACAAATCTGCCTTCAGGAGTTACCAGTCTGGCCTCACTCCATCCTTCTGTAGCTGCAGCCCAGTGCCACTGATGTGGCAGTCCCTAGAAGACTTGCAATCTTCCTCATTGCCCCACTCCAGACTTGGACATCAAGAGAGCAAGAGCCTGAGCTGGGGATGGGGACTGCATGTGCCTTCCTCCATAAACTTGAAGCCCAGTAAAACTCAAATCCTACCCTCTCCACCCCCAGAGTCAGAGGGCCCAGAGATAGAATTAGCAGAGATCAGAAACTGGGAGGTGGGAATTTGATGTGTAAAACAGACAGGCAAAGTAGCATGTTTTGCTACCATTTATTTGCTGTATGGTATGTACTCAAGGCATGAGTCAGGGCTTCTGTACTACTCTCTGATCCCAGGAGACAGGGCAAGCAAGAAGGAGAGCCCAAGGAGAAGCTACCCCATCATGGGAAAATTGTGGGAGCTGGCAGAGGTAGGGGGAGACCCAGCCATCCTGCTCTGACTTCTTCTGCCCTCAGTCATGAGGGGCTCCCTATCCTCCCATCCTATGGTCCCAGGTGCAGCAATGAGAGAGGGGGAGGGAGAAGAGAAAGGAAGACAGGTTGGTGCCAGGTGAAGGCATCTCTGCTCTGCATAGCTATTTGGCCCTGGCCATGACTACAAGCAAAAGTGGGTGCAGATGGCTGGGCCAAGGGCTGTGGTATGGAGTAGATACTCAGTAGGCATGGTTGGCAATGTAGAGGGACTGTGCTGCTGCTCCACCATCTTCTCCACTGCCTTCATACTTGCCCTGGGCTGCAAGCCCATTTACCTGCAAAAGGGAGCATGGAGTAAGCAGGCTGAGCCAGCCCGCAGGTGCCAAGCCCTGCCCAGGCTATAGCCTCTGGGTGCTGCCCCACCCACCACCAACTGTAGCTCCCAACCTCAGCCCGCTTGATGAACTCCTCAGTGGCAGCCCCAGCATTGTCCCGTTGCCCTCGCCAGGCATTGAGTGCAGAGGCTTGCAGGGCACGCCCATAGGAGAAGGTAAGCGCCCAGGGCCGGGGAAGGGGGCAGCGGTTGATGGCATTGAGGTTGAGTGATGCCTCCTCTTCGCTCTGACCCCCAGACAGGAAGGTCACTCCTAGTGTGGAGAAAAGAAGACAAACTGACTGGTCACTCCCAATTTTTCCAGGATAGGGAACCCCTGAAGGCCACAAGAAGGACCTGAAGATGGGCCTTAGGGATAGGAGCAGGTTAGGGAGCTCGGTAGTACCTGGGACAGCTGGGGGCACAGTGCGACGCAGGGCAGTGACAGTTGCCATGGCAATCTCCTCTGGGGTATACTTGATAGGACAGGCATGGCCAGGGGTCACCATGTTGGGCTTGAGCAGAGTCCCCTCCAGGTATACATGATGGTCACTCAGGGCCTTGTACACAGCAGCCAAGACCTGGGTGGGGATTAGAGGAGGTTTACTAAGGGTCTGGGCCCCCACTGGTTACTGCTTGATGCTCCCTATCTAGGGGTAGATGGGCACAGACTGTGAGGGCTCAGTAAAGGCTCAGATCACAGGCCTGTGCCAGGATCAAGTGAAAAAGTGCTAGGGGAAAGTGTGCCTGGATCTAAGCTGGGGGCTCTGGGGAACACACACTCCTGCCGAGCTGTCTCTGCAGTATGTTTGTGTGCCCAGGTGTGGACTCACCTTCTCTGTAACATACTGACAACGTTTGAGGTCATGGTCTCCATCAGGCAATATTTCAGGTTCCACAATAGGCACAATGCCATTCTGCAGGCAAGAGCAGAGATGCTTGGGAGGGGCAGTAGGGGAGATGAAGAAAGCCCTGTAACTCTCTCCCCACCAGGCATACAGGGCACCTAGCTCACCACCCTCCCAACACACACCTGCTGGCAGATACTGGCATAACGGGCCAGCACGTTGGCATTATCCAGAATGGCAAGTGCAGAGGGCGTGCGCTCACTGATTTTCAGCACACAGCGCCACTTGGCAAAGTCAGCACCATCCTTCTTATACTGGGCACAGCGTTCTGAGAGCCCATCCAGTCCTGCAAGCACAGTGCTAACCTCATTACTCTGCCCCTCTTTTACCAGCATCAACTATCTAACACCTCTTTGGTCCTCAAGCCCACCCATCCTATACCTTGAGTGGTGGTTTCTCCATCAGTCCCAGCTAGAGGCACCACACCCTTGTCAACCTGTAGGGGAAGAACAAGCAGAGGGTCGAATCCAGGCAGGATTCTCCTTGCTACCCCTCCTACACAAGCTTATTTTCACAGCCAGCTTCCATTCAGAGCAGGGCCGGGGGCTGCACCTTGATGCCCACGACGATGCCCTTATCCTGGATGGTTCGGACGAAGGGAACACCATTATCATCTTTCTGGTAGAGGGTCTCATGAAAGAAAATAACACCTCCAATGCACTTTTTCACACGATCATCAGCACTGAACAGGACCTGGCGGTACAGCCGGCGGTTCTCCTCTGTGTTCTCCACCCCAATTTGGCTCAGCCTCTTGGCCATGCTGCCTGGGGGCAAACAAAGAAAGGCAGTGAGAACATCCCCAGGGTCCCCTAGCCACCTGTACCCTACCTGGCTACAGATGTCCACTTACCTACAGACTCATCCGCAGCCAGAATGCCTTTGCCCGGGGCTACAATCCGGAGGGCAATGTCAGACAATTCCTTCTTCTGCTCAGCAGAAAGGGCTGGGTACGAGTGAGGCATGGTGACAGCTCCCTGGAGTGGAGACAAGATAAAAAAGCCAGACCTCACCCACTACCTCCTCTGCTGCCTCTCCTGGCCAGATGGGCCAAATAGCCTCCCCCATCAAGCAAGGGGCTGGGAACAGGGCAGCAGTCCTTGGCATGAGTCCTGGGCATCAAGTGGCACCAATCCTTCTGACAGCTAGCAAGCTTAGGGCTCCAGTTCCCACATCTCCTTTTGTCCCTGGTAGGCACCCTTCCCAGCCCTGGGGAAAGATGCAGGGTGGGGGTGGGGAGGTGAGCAACCCTGAAGCCACAGGTCTTCTGATGAATCTGCTGCCCAATCGAGGATGCCAACCCTTCTTTCACTGAACTTAGACCCTTGTTGAGGTAGGCAGAAGCCCTGGCTTTTCCAGCTTCCCTTTTCTCATCCTCCACAGGACCCCTAGGGAAAGTGTACTTACTTCCAAGGCTTCAGAATGAGGCAAAAGTACTTATTGCCACCCTCTTCTCTCAGCTTCTAGAGGAAAAGGTTGGAAGAACAGGTAGGGAGTAGGAGTGGCACAAATACCAGTCATAGGCTCCTGCAGCTTCTTTTCTGTACTCCAAACCTGCCTGCCTATGCCTATTGCCTACTCCCACCCAGTACCGGAGGTTGGCCCCGGGGCTGCAGTGTTGTAGGAAAGAGGGCCCAGCGGGTCAGCTGCGTTAGTGTGTGGAGACTGGGGTTAGTGACACCTCCGGGTCATCTCTGTGCCTAGCGAGCACTTCACCTGCGTGGCGGGAGGGATAGCAATAGGAAGACTTCAATTCCCCACAACTCAGATACCCAGACGGGAGGGCAGAGGACCAAGGCTGAAAGGAGTGGAGAGCCTGAGAGAGAGATGAGACTGAGGGGAGGTAATGGTGACGCAGGCTAACCAGGTAGCGGGAGAGACCTAAACTAGTGGGCAGAGAAGGCAGAACTGCAGAGAGGACCTAGCCTAGGAGGAGAGGGAGCAGGCTGAGCAGGAAATGCTCTGGGTAGGAGATGCAGACTCCAAGGAAATATCCAACAAGTAGAGGAGGATTTGGGATTGGAAAAGCTGAGGTTCAGGTGGGAGAGCTGAGGAGGGATAGAACAGGAAAGGTTGAGCCATGGGGTTTCAAGTATGCGGAAAGGAGCGAAGAGCACATCCTGGAGTCCCAGGTAGCAGGACGAGGATGGCAGGGGAAGAGCCAAGGAGACGAAGCGGAGATGTTGAGTGGCTCCTGCCTTGCCTGGCCTTACCTGTGCGCAGCCAGTTAGCAGCCGTAGCCACAAGCACAGCTCGGGTTCTGATCGGCAAACAATTGCGACTGCAGCCCTGGCGCCCTCTGGTAAATGAGGCTGCGGATGCCGCAGAGCTACGTGACTCCTCCGGGGGTGGGGCTGGCACGCCCCGCCCTGACACACCCCCTCCCCAGGACTGGTGTCCGGGGCAAGGCCACGCCCTCAGAGGCGGGGCGGCGAGGTGGAGTGAGCGCCCCGCCAGACATCCGTGACTGTCAGGGACTGCCCTCCCACCTCGTGGAGTCTAGCCATAACCTTGCGTCCATTTCTGCCACTATCCCTTTACCACGTGCCGGGCACTTGCTGGATGTTGGGGATTAAGCTTGGTCTGGTGAAGAGGAGGCACCGAAACAGTAACAACAGGTTGAGTAGGTGGGGCAGAGGCATCATCAAGGTGCCCAAGTTCAGGGCAGGAAGTAATGAACTGAGCTTCTCTGTCCTCACCCCCATATTTGCCAGGGTGTACCCCCGAGGGGGCTGGGGAAAGTAAGAGAATGAAGCCTTTCTGCTTCCTCCAGGCGGTGAGCCAGGGAACAAGCAGTCCAGTGCCCAGAGTTTTGGTGAAAGCAGGGGAAGGGAGGAAGGGCAGGCAGCCTTGGCTTTGGATGCACCAGGAGGTGGAGAGGGATCTATGGAGGGTACCCAGGCAGGAGGCCCAGGCTGCCTCTTCCCTGACTTCATCATCCGCCCCCTCTCACCCAAAAAGTAAGATTCCGTAAGCTTGGAGAAATACATTAAATACACTTTATTTAAATAGCATTTATCTCAGGTGGCTCTATGCCAGTTGGTCTTGGTATTAGGGTAAAGGGGTATTGCAGGTAAAAAGGGGTGAAGCAGATTCTGGCCTTCAGTTTCTTAGCTCAGAAATTCCAGCAATCCCTGTAGCTCTTTGCATCCCCTCACCACCTCTGGAATAGAGAGCAGGGTCTGGGAAGAGAGGCAGAAAAAGCAGCTCAGGACCACAGGCCTAAGGCCCAGGGCTCCCAGCCCCAGCAGGCAGCCGCTGAATTAGAGGGGAGAAAACAGACACCACAGAGAAGCCTGCAATAGTGATTCAGGCCCAGCTCTCAGTAAAGGCTGGGAACGAGAGATGTGCTCATTAGTACCTCCTGGGGCCAGGCCTTGTACCAGGTACATTAGTTATATCACCTCCCTCCTGCCTGTACCTTATAAATATGCTGAACAATGTCATCTAGTTTTTCTAACTCCTTGTCAGAGCGCCGAAGGTTCTCCTCTAGGATATTTCTCTAGAAAGCAAACAGATTTTATAAGTCCTATGCATAAAAGAGCAAGCTTGGTAGGACAGGGGAAACATGGCAGGGCATTTGCTAATGATGGTAGGAAATGGCCCTGGAATGGCATGGACATTCTTACATGGCTCTGGAACTTGATCATGAGTTTTTCCTTCTCATTTTTCATCTCCAGGAACATCACTCTCAGTTTGTCCACCTAGAAATATGTCCAGATCAACAGGGGTACAGCCTGGGGTCCCCACCTGCTGTCCAGCTCCTCTGTTAACTCTGAGTCACCTCCTGAGAGAGCCACACTTTCTCCTGGATCCAATTGGTGGCCACAGGCTGGCAGTTGGAGTCCAGCTGGCCTTCCAGGGCCTCCTGGAGCACTTTGGTCTCTGTCTCCGCACGCCGAAGTGAGCGGGTAAGGTGGGTCACCTCCTCTCTAAGGCTCTGGGAATAAGAATGGAGAGCTGTCCAATAGGACATAAGGATAGACAATGTGTGGTGAACAAAAGTAAACCATTTCTCATATTTGGGATCCTGGCTGACCAGTAACACAGAAAGCAAAGGCCTGGGCATGATGGTGAACATACTATGAGCTCGCCACTCTTGTCTATCTGTTCTAGGATCTTCTCATTCTGCTGCTGTATCACTTCCTGGAGCTCCTTTTCATTCTGTGAGGGAAAGGAAGGTGAGAAGACACACGGAGAGCTGGTCTCTTCACAGCCGTTGCCAGGAGATAGGAGAGAGTGCCTGACCCATGCTCAGCCCACATGAGACCAATTGATATCACTCCAATTCTTCCTCCAGGGCCAACCCAGGCAAGGCACATTTCAGTGTTGGGAGAGTTCTGCTAGAGTTCCTGACTTCTCTCCTGGGTCTGCCTGGGAAGATAGGTCAGCCCATAGCTGAAATGTGAAATGTCTGACCCCAGGAAGGGCAAAACTAGGGCAGTGGTTGGAAAATCCCCACCACCCAGATTCCTGGAGAGATAATGGCTCCCAGTGGGCCAGTAGAGCTGCCCCAGTTCTTCATTGCCCCACTTCTAGGTCCCTCCTTCACCTTGTAGCGCAAGCACAAGGTCTGGTTCAGCTTCTCTATGTCTGCTTCCTTTGCCTTCTGGGCTTCCTGATGCTGTTCTTCCTGGGCTTGTAGCCTAGCCTGCAGCTCACAACTGAAGAAAGGAAGAATTCAGCAACATTCTTGTCCTCTCAGGGGCCAGTTCAACCCTTGGCATAAGAGGCTGTCTCACTGTCCCTCTGTCACCAAAACTGCATCCCACTTACATTTTTCGCTGCAGAGTCCTGATGGCTTCTTCTTTAGACTCTTGTAGCAGGGAACAAAGACTCTGAAGCTCTATAGTCATAATACTCATTTCTGCCAGGCTCTCCTCCATACCTGGGGTCTCTGAAAGAGAAAGTCCCAGATAGAGGTCTAGCCTTCCAGCCATGGAAGGAAGGAGTGTATAGCCATCATTTCCACAACTCTTATCTGTGTTCCCCACCCACAGGATTTGAATGTCTGGAACATTACAGATCCCAGAAGGCAGAAATAAAATGAGCCCAAGTAGAATTGAGGTTTTTAGAGCAAAGCACTTCTCACTGCTTTTGTCTTTACTCATCACCACCAGATTTTCTAGAAATGAGGCAGGATCCCTGGAGCCCCTCCTAACCTGCAGGCTGAAGGGAAACCATTGATGCTACTCGGGTGAAAGCACTCTTGTCACTTCCAAGCAAGGGCACAGGAGTTGATTCTGGCTCTAAGAGAAAAACCAATAATGGGAGAGGGCCCCTTTGGTCATCCAGGGAGGGGTCTATCATAATGGAAGCCAGGGTAAGACAGACAAGCCCGCTGGTGGACATCTTCAACAGCTGAAGATATTGGGAGCAGGGTTACAACTTTCCCGCCCTCAAATCCCAGGGCCTTTAACCTTCATCTGCCACTGCTATCAAGATGCTTCCCAGGAAGGTGTTGTCATTAGGCAGAGGGTGTTCCTGGGTGGGAGCACAGGCTGTACTCAGCAGAAGGGTCTCTTGTTCAGTCTAAGGGCAAAGAAGAAAAAATAGCTGCTGTTCAGGTCTAGTGAACTCCTGGGCTTCCAGGTAACTCCCAGCCATCTCCTCCAAAATGCTGTTCCACCTATTATCTCAATTATCTATCTTCAACTTCTCCATTAGTGCCTTTCCCTGAACATGTTTATATTCTTCAGCCTCTCCCACAAAAACAGCAGTATTTTAAAAATAAACCTAAACAAAACCCTTCTTCTTACCTTAAATCCCCTTTTAGCTACTGCGAAAGAAAGAAAAGAAAAGAAAAAAGAAAAGAAGGAACCTATACTTCTTTTTCTTTTTTGAGACGTAGTTTTGCTTTGCGGCCCAGGCTGGAGTGCAGTGGTGCCATACCTGCTCACTACAAGCTCCGCCGCCTCCTGGGTTCACACCATTCTCCTGCCTCAGCCTCCCAAGTAGCTGGGACTACAGGCGCCCCCGACCACGCCCAGCTAATTTTTGTATTTTTAGTAGAGATGGGGTTTCACTGGGTTAGCTAGGATGGTCTCAATCTCCTGACCTCGTGATCCGCCCGCCTCGGCCTTCAAAGTGCTGGAATTACAGGCGTGAGCCACCGCGCCCGGCTTATACTTCTTGTGTATAATTCTCACCATCTATTAACTTCCCAGCCCACTACTCTCAGGCTTCTCCCTTGTCATTCCGCCTAAATTCTTGTCATTTGGTTCACCAATGGCAGCCTTACTTTCAAATGCAATGCATACATTGAAGCTCTTGTTTTACCTGACCTATTTGATATTGATGACCACATTGTTCTTTTAGAAACTTTCTTTTTTTTTTTTTTTTTTTTTTTTTTTGAGACGGAGTCTTGCTCTGCTGCCCAGGCTGGAGTACAGTGGCCGGATCTCAGCTCACTGCAAGCTCCGCCTCCCGGGTTCACGCCATTCTCCTGCCTCAGCCTCCCGAGTAGCTGGGACTACAGGCGCCTGCCACCTCGCCCGGCTAGTTTTTTGTATTTTTAGTAGAGACGGGGTTTCACCGTGTTAGCCAGGATGGTCTCGATCTCCTGACCTCGTGATCCGCCCATCTCGGCCTCCCAAAGTGCTGGGATTACAGGCTTGAGCCACCGCGCCCGGCCGAAACTTTCTTTTCTTAGCTTGCAGGACATGAGTCTCTCTCCTTTAAAGGCAGGCCTCACACCTTTCTGGTTATTTCTTCTCTATCCACAGGTCCTTCCTTAACTGTTGGATCCTCTGGGTTCAGTCCTTGGCCCTAAATTTACTCTAATTCATTCCCAGGGTGGCCTTGCCTTGGGAGCGCCACAAAAACATCTACTTCAAACTTCCTTTCCACATGAATGACTTCCATCCCTCTCTCAACTGGATTTTTTCCCAGTCTGCAGACTCAAAAGGCTAACTGCCTGTGAAGAATCTACCAGAAGGTTCCACAGTCAAATCTGTATGAAGCTGAGTTCACCATTTTCCCTGTGCCACCCTATCAAAAGTCTGTTCCTACTCCTGTATTTACTATTCTAGAGCAGGGAGAGGGAACACTAGCAAATTGTGGCCTACAGGTCAAATCTAGCCTGCCAACTATTTTTGTAAATAAAGTTTTATTGGAACGCAGCCAGACCCATTAATTTACATACCATCTATGGCTGCTCTTGAACTACAAAGGCAGAGTTGAGTAGTTGAGACAGAGACGATATGGCCCAAAAAAGCCAAAAGTACTTAATATATGGTCATTTATAGGAAAAGCTTGCTGGCCTCAGTTCTGGAGGAGCTGTGCTTGTGGCTGCAGCAGCTAACTGGCTGTGCACAGGTAAGGCCAGGCAAGGCAGGAGCCGCTCAGCATCTCCACTTTGTCTCCTTGGCTCTTCCCCTGCCATCCTCGTCCTGCTACCTGGGACTCCAGGATGTGCCCTTTCGACCCTTTCCTAACATCTTCGCTCCTTTCCGCATACTTGAAACCCCATGGCTCAACCTTTCCTGTTCTATCCCTCCTCAGCTCTCCCACCTGAACCTCAGCTTTTCCAATCCCAAATCCTCCTCTTCTTTTGGATATTTCCTTGGAGTCTGCATCTCCTACCCAGAGCATTTCCTGCTCAGCCTGCTCCCTCTCCTCCTAGGCTAGGTCCTCTCTCCAGTTCTCCTGCCTTCTCTGCCCCCCCGGTCTAGGTCTCTCCCACCAACTGGTTAGCCTGCGTCACCATTACCTCCCCTCAGTCTCATCTCTCTCTCAGGCTCTCCACTCCTTTCAGCCTTGGTCCTCTGCCCTCCCGTCTGGGTGTCTGAGTTGTGGGGAAATGAAGTGCTTCCTATTGCTATTCCTCCCGACACATAGGTGAAGTGCTCCCTGAGCATGGAGATGATCCGGAGGTGTCACTAACCCGTCTCCACACACTAACACAGCTAACCCACTGGGCCCTCTTTCCTAGCAATCTAAGGATCATCATTCACTCTTCTGCCTCTTACATCAAATTGGTCACCAGGTTCTACTGCGTCTGCTTCCTAAATATCTATTGAATCCATTCACTCCATCCTTTCCTTTCTACCGCCTATAAAACTGCCATTATTTCAAGCCTTCAAAATCTGCCTTCTGCCTACTTCTGCAGTGTGGTCTCCTGCCTTGCCCCACATAGCTCTCATGCTGCAGCCATGAAGAGCTGCTTCCCATTCCTCAGACTTGCTGCATTCCATATGAGCGGCATCTTGCCTTGTTCATCCTCTAGTCCCAGCACCTAACCCAGGTTTTATAAGGTAGACACTACAAAAAAGAACACATCATGTACAATGTGCATGACTTTCTACATATGACTCTCATATGTCATCAGATGAAACTTTCATACACCATTCCCTCTGCCTAGTGGGCCTTCCTAAATACCCACCCCTACCCCACAAACTTCTAAACCTCAAGACTGTACCCAAGGTCAGCTGCTTTGAGAAGGGATCCTAATTCTGGGAAGGTTGAAGTGGTCCTCCCCTCTCTATCTCTCACAGTGGTCCATGCAGACCTCTACCATGATCATAAGTCAAAATGACAAGTTTACATCTGGTTGTCTTCCATGCTAAACTGTAGATTTGTTGGCATTTCCTGTGCTCGGCACCCAGTTGGGAAAGAGGATCAGGTCATAAGCAATTGCCAGATTTTAGCATATTTGTTGTGTCTGAATAAGCTGAATATTCTGCTGAATAAGCTAATTACCTGTGTATTCTGAATGATATCAACCACTTATTGTTTAGTGCACACTGCGGGGAGGCCAAAGAAGGCTGTATTTCTGCTTTCTTGAAACATAGTCTGATTGAAGAGACCAGGTATCCAAGGAAAATTAATGCAAATACAAAAGAAGAGTAAGTTCATGAGAAATATGGCAGAAGAAAAGATCGCCAGGTCCACATGATTTGATTTGGGAACATTTCAAAGAAGGTGAACCAGGGAAGATTTCTTTTTTGGGGGGGGAAAGGGTTTCACTCTCACCCAGTTTGGAGTGCAGTGATACAAAAAATTAACCAGGTATGATCATGGCTCACTGCAAGCCTCAACTTCCCAGGCTCAGGTGATCCTCCCACCTCAGCCTCCTGGATAGCTGGGACTACAGGTGCACAACACTACACCTGGGCTAATTTCTGTATTTTTTGTAGAGATGGTTTTCACCATGTTGCCCAGGTTGGAAGGGAGGATTTTAATAGAATAGGCATTTCCAGTTTGAAGAAAGAAGAGAATGAATGTGGGAACAGCCAGAGTCTGGGTTCTGGAGATAAAAATGGGGACATATGTGTAGGATACAGGCAGTCTAGCTGGGGCAAAGTGTTCATAATAGGGAGGTAGAAGACAGGGGAAAAAAGGTTTAAGCAACAGGCTAATGAGGTCCTGTAGGTAACTGAAAGTCATATAAGGTCACAGTTAGAAAAAGAGTAATGTTTTATGAAGACTATTCTGTAAAATAAAGATACAATTGGAAGAGAAGAGAAGGAACCCCGGGATCCTACCTTCTCCTTTAGTTTTGTCTGTAGGAAGAGAGTCAGCCTCTGTAGTTGCTCAGTCAGCACCCCTAGCTTTTGAGAGTACTGCCGTGTTTTCTCCAGGTCTTGCTCCTGGTTATCTACTATGGTGCTGGCCAGTTTAGCCCTGAAATAAGGAACAGGGAAGATGACCAAAGACCAAATTACCTTCTCTGAACGCCTCTCCCAAATCCCCACAGAGCTGCATTAAAGGAGAGAAACAAGAGGCTCAACACTCACAGTTCTCTTCTTGGAGATTTTGGCTTCTAGAAGTGTTCCTGACAAAAAAAAATAAGCACTTGGGGGGAAGTACAGAAAGTTAGACAACTTACGTTAGGTTCTCTACAGTGTCCTTGAGGTTCTCACACTGCAAACTGCGCTCCCGGAGCACTTCCAGTGTGGTTTTCAATTGACACTCAACTTGACCCAGTTCCAGGTGAGCAACCTGATTCTCCTGGTCTGCAAACTGGGAAGACAAGAGAAGCAGCAAGACAAGGAGGGAGAATTTTAGTGCCCTAGGGACAGAGGCTTTTTCTAGTTCATGGTCTCAAACCTTACCTCAACACTATCAGGCAAGAATCACACTCTTGAGGTTTACCAGCTCCCTTGGCCCAAGCCATATTCCTTACCTCCAAGGTCTCTTTCAGGTCCCGCACCTCTTTGGCCAGGACAGCTTGTTGCTGCTGCAGTTCTGCCTGCATGTGTTTTAGTGCCATCTCTTCCTTTTGCCATCTGTCAGAGACCATATATTAGATCCCATTTGGTCCTAATTCCTGGATGCCTACTGCCACAATACCCTGTTAGGAACTCACTGAGCAGCCTGCTCCTCATTGCTCTGGATAAGTTGGCAGAGTAACTCATCCTTCACAGCCAGGTCCTGGGCACAATGGGCATGCTGACTCTGTAGCTCTTTTAGCTGGTTGTCCAAGTTGGCCAGAATCTGCAACTGAGCCCGGAGATCTAGAACAAAAGTATCCTAATGACACTATGCAGTTACCAGGCCAGAAACTGCCCAAACCTCTGCTCCAAAGAAAGTGCTCCTGAGTACTTCCTTGCTCTAGTGCCACACTCCAAGCCTTAACAGGGCTCAACTGCTTACATGCGTGCATACACACACACACACAGAAACACCTGTTGCTAGACGACTGTTTTCCAACTCCAGTTGTTCTATTTGGCCTTTGCACTCCTCTAGCTGGGCAGAGACTTGTTCCAGCTCCCTGGAAACCTAGGAAGAAAAGATGGTTTTCCTCCTATAGTTCCTCCTGAATCAATAATCCCAGGACTAGGTCCAGCTTCTCTTTCTGAACAAGACAGAAAACTACCTTGCTCCTGGGCATCAACATTGCAGAAAATAAGGTTGATCCTCAGGAAAAAGTAGAGACAGGAGAAAAGTTGCTAAAGTAAAAATGCTGAAGGGCAAAGGAAAAAACTGGGCCTAAGGCCATCTTACAGCTAAGGGACCTGGCTGGCCTCCAAACCCACAGGGTGAAAAGAAAACAGATCCAGGGTAAGAGGCTAATGATATCACACATTAGAAAGGAAACCAAGCCTAAGCAGTCCCCACTCCTGGTCTGTACCTCCTGCTTTTCCTCAATTGCTGCATCACGTTCCTGCAGGGCCTGCCGGCTCTTGACTGTGAGTTTCTCTGTGAGTTGTCGAGACCGACTCAGCAAAGCTGTCCATGTTGTATACTACCAGAGGAAGCAAGCAGGTCAGTAGAGCACACTTGAGGCAAAGCTCCTAACAGGACTTGATGTGAGTAAGGAATTAATTATGATGGCCCCAAATACTCACATCCAGTTGCATGGACCTCCAGTCTTGTTGCAAGGTAGAAGTAAGACTCACTGTCTGCTGAACCAGCTCTTCTTGCTCGGTATGAAGCCCTACCTACAAAAGAAAGATTGCCTAGGCGGGAGCCCCTTCCCTTTGGATACAGGTCCACTCTCCCAGTCTGTCAGCACAGACCCCAGGAAAGAAAATGCCCTTAAATTACCAATTGGGTCTGGGTGTCCTTCAGAAGGCCTCTGAATTCCTGCATGGATGCTAGGTCCTGTTCCAGCTGGCTGATGCGCTGGCTGGCATGTGCACAGAAAGCCTCCAGCACTGTCTCTGCCTATTGAGGGAAGAGGTTGCAAGGACACAGTGTGCAACAGGGGAGCCAGCACAAAAAGCTGTAACCATCTGACACCTCAATAGATCAGTTCTTTACTCCCCAGGGCAGGCAGTTCTTAGGCCACCCATCTGTGTCTAAAGTGCATTTGTGTTCCTACAGGAACCCTGAGGTGGAAACCTCCCACATACAAGAACAAATGCCTGGCACCTTACCACATCCTTGCCTCTGAGAGCCATTTCCTCTCTGTGCCTTGCCTCCTCCCTTTCTGCTTTGAGGCTCTGGAACTTTGCCCTCAATTTCTTCAGTAAATCAAAACAGCAAGAGACCAAGATTTCTGTATGCCGAGACTATACAATAAGAATCAGTTGATGTGTCTGGTTCTTCTTTATGGCTTTTAGTCCCACCACAGGCCTCTACCTCCATCTTCATGCTGCTTACCTCCTGACTCACAGTAGTTTTATCTTCTTCTAAATGCAACAGGGATAAGTGAAGCAAGGATATCAGCTCTTTAGAGACAAGCAGCCATGATTGCTGTAGAGAAAAAAATGGGTAGGTGAGATCAAATAGTCACTAAGCAGGCAACAGGGGCACTGGGGAGGAAAACCACTAACCCCAAATTCCAAGCTCCCCATAAGGAGATGTACTTTACAAAGGTTTGGAAACCTTCCTTCACCACCACAGCTTAGTATCACCATCTACTAACCACCCAAGATTCTCCATTCTTGATCTTCACAGGAGACCCAGTGGTGGTGTAAGGTCAATCAACACTTACCATGACATTTCTGGCCTGCTGTAGGGCCTGTCCCATCTCATGGCTCTCCTTAAGATGCTGAAGTTTATTAGTTATCTAGCCAGAAAAACAGAGTTGTTCCTTGTTTTGTTTGTTTTTGAGACAGAGTCTTGCTCTGTCATCCAGACTGGAGTGCAGTGGCACAATCTCAACTCACTGCAACCTCCATCTCCCAGGTTCAAGCAGTTCTCATGCCTCAGCCTCCCAAGTAGCTGGGATTACAGGCATCCACTATCACACCCAGCTAATATGTATAGTTTTAGTAGAGTCGAGGTTTTACCATGTTGGCCAGGCTGGTGGCCAAAGTGCTGGGATTACAGGGGTGAGTCACCATGACCAGCCAAGTTGTTCCTTTTGAGTAGGCAACATGTACTGCCAGCACCTCATTCTTCCTCCCACCCAGTGAGTTATAGGAGCCTTTCCTATTTTATTTATTTTTTATTTTCTGTAGAGATGAGGTCTTGCTATGTTGCCCAGGCTGGTCTCAAACTCCTGGCCTCAGACAGTCCTTCTGCCTCGGACTTCCAAAGTGTTCCTCCCACACCCAGCCACCTTTCCTATTAAAAGTAGGAGCAAAGTTCACAATTCAATTCAGTGAAGCCAAGTCAGAAAGAAAAATCCACAGGTAGGTAAAAAATTTGTTTAGTCAGGCACAGTGACTCATGCCTGTAATCCCAGCACCTTCAGAGGCTGAGGCAGGAGGATCACTTAGGTCCAGGAGTTCAAGACCAGCCTGGGCAACATAGTGAAACCCCATCTCTTTAAAAAAAAAAAAATTTTTTTTCATTAGCCAGGCAGGCATGGTGGCACGTGCCTGTATTCCCAGCTACTCAGCTGGATTGAGGTGGGAGGATCCCTTGAGCCCAGGAGGTAGAGGCTGCAGTGAGCCATGTTCATGCCACTCCACTCCAGTATGGGTAAGAGTGAGACCCTCTCTCAAAAAAAAAAGAAAAAAAAAAAAAGAAAAAAAAGGATAAACCAATTTATATCCTACAGATAAACAGAGTATGCTTATCAGCTTTACCTATTTTATTATTTGCTATTGAGTCACAAGAAAATGGCATCTCACTGTTCAATTTGCATTTTTTAATGCCAATAATGCTAACCTTCTTAGGTATTTATTCATCATTTTTACTTCCTTAATTGTCTGCTCATTATCCTGGGTCAAATAGATAAAACTCATAGTATGCATAGAGTAAGTAAGTATGATCTCAAAGGCAGTAGAACCCTGGAAGATAAATTCTAAGAGAAAAGTGGGAGTCTTCATTACTGAGGCAAGGCAGCCATCATCTGGGGAAAAAATTACTACTGGAGCAGCAGTGCTGATTTCTTGGAGTTCATGGCTCCCTTCCCCAGCAAAGCAGTTATCATTCACTGCTGCATCGTGCAGTAAGGCACAGAGTAGCACATGAGCTTGGATAGGGCTCACATAGTGCTCAGCTGGACAGTCAGGCAGGTGATGAGATTAATGTGAAGGAGGCAGCCAGGCAGCAAGGACATGGCATGGTGATGGAGAATGGCTAAAGGTATGTCATTTCCCCTCTTTGGTTCTGCTTCAGTGGCCTACAAAGGGACCTGGCAAGCTTCAGGGGAAGAGGATGCAAGGCAGATTCAGGGATGGGAAACAAGGTCAAGAACCAGAGGAAAGGATACAAAGATATAAGAAAACAGGAGACAAATTGAGCAGCTGGAGGAACACGGAGCTTACGATTTCCAGGATTTTTGGCAAATGGTAAAGTCACTACTTTGAGGATATTTCAACTCAAAGGAGGTCTTTGCACATTTGGGGACCATCTTTTCTTAGCAGCAGCCACCTATTATCTCAACAGCCACAATGGTGAAGTGCTATCAATTCCTTCAGCTGCCACCATTCCCTTCCTTCCTAGGCCTGTGTTGTAACAGAGTCCTCTAGAACATTGTTGTTATTGTTGTTGTTTGAGACAGTCTCAATCTGTTGCCCAGGCTGGAGTACACTGGTGCGATCTCAGCTCACTGCAACCTCCACCTCCTGGGTTCAAGGGATTCTCATGCCTCAGCCACCCAAGTAGCTGGGATTACAGGAGTGCACTACCATACCTAGCTAACTTTTGTATTTTTAATAGAGATGGGTTTCACTATGTTAGCCAGGCTGGTCTCAAACTCTTGGCCTCAAGTGATCTGCCAGCCTCAGCCTCCCAAAGTGCTGGGATTACAAGCGTGAGCCACCACATTGGGCCAACAGTGGTCTTTTAGCTACTTTCCTCTCATATTTCCTGCAAAAACTAAGTACCCTTAAGTTTAAACTGTTACAAAGACTTTAACGTCCAGCATATTACCAATATTGACAATTTAAAATAATTGTTTGGGCCGGGCGCGGTGGCTCACGCCTGTAATCCCAGCACTTTGGGAGGCCAAGGCGGGCGGATCAGGAGGTCAGGAGATCGAGACCATCCTGGCTAACATGGTGAAACCCTGTCTCTACTAAAAATACAAAAAAATTAGTCGGGCATGGTGGTGGGTGCCTGTTGTCCCAGCTACTTGGGAGGCTGAGGCAGGAGAATGGTGGGAACCCGGGAGGCAGAGCTTGCAGTGAGCCAAGATCGCGCCACTGCACTCCAGCCTGGGCGACAGAGCGAGATTCCGTCTCAAAAAATAATAATAATAATAATTTTTTTTTTTTTGAGACAGGGTCTTACTCTATCCCCCCGGCTGGAGTGCAGTGGTGCAATCTCGGCTCATGGCAACCTCCACCTCCCGGGTTCAAGGGATTCTCATGCCTCAGCCTCCCGAATAGCTGGAATTACAGGCACCTGCCACCACACTCGGCTAATTTTTGGTTGTTTTTTTTTTTTTTTTTTTTTGAGACGGAGTCTCACTCTGTCACCCAGGCTGGAGTGCAATGGTGCGATCTCGGCTTACTGCAAGCTCTGCCCCCTGGGTTCACACCATTCTCCTGTCTCAGCCTCTGGAGCAGCTGGGACTACAGGTGCCTGCCACCACACCCGGCTAATTTTTTTGTATTTTTAGTAGAGACGGGGTTTCAGTGTTAGCCAGGATGGTCTCAATCTTCTGACCTCGTGATCCACCAGCCTCGGCCTCCCAAAGTGCTGGGATTACAGGCGTGAGCCACTGCGCCTGGCCAATTTTTGTATTTTTAGTAGAGACGGGGTTTTGCCATGTTGACCAGGCTGGTCTCGAACTCCTGACCTCAGGTGATCCGTCCACCTCGGCCTCCCAAAGTGCTGGGATTACAGGTGTGAGCCACCACACCCAGCCTAAAATAAAATTATTAGATTACTCTTAAATATATCCAGTGGCATAAATACTACATACACCAAAATGATATGATACCTAGTTGCTATCTTTTAAAAATACAAGAAAAAGCTCTTCTTAGCAGTCAGAAATTTTATTATGTCATTGCTTTTTCTCTTTGAACATTTATTTTTCTCACAATTTCATCCTAATGTAATATATTTGTATGCTTTAAAGTCTGTTATTAGCTGGGCACAGTGGCTCACACCTGTAATCCTAGTGCTTTGGGAGCAAAGGCTGGCAGATCACTTGAGCCCAGGGGTTTGCGAACAGCCTGGCCAACATAGCAAAACCCCATCTCTACTAAAAATACAAAAAAATTAGCTAGGTGTGGTGGCATACACCTACAGTCCTAGCTACCCAGAAGGCTGAGGTGGGAGGATCACCTGAGCCAAGGAAGCTGAGGCTTTAGTGAGCCCTGATCACAACATGGTACTCTAGCCTGGGTGACAGACCGAGACTCTATCTCAAAAAATAAAAATAAAATCTGTTATTAACCATCATCTCTGCAATAACAACAAAAGTTCGTCTAAATTTAAATTAAAATTTCCTTTCAACTCCTTTGACTAGAAGACTTTAAAGTGAAAAAGCTTTCTTTTGGATAGAGAAATCTTTTAATCAGTTGTATAGTAGTCACTGTAATAATTTCTAATAAAATAAACATGCTCAGCAAAATTTAATTGGGAATCACCTATTAATGAAATTGATGGAGCTTCCTTCCCCTTATTAGTTCATATATCTGTGGATTACTATAATTCTAGCAATAAGAAATGGTTCAGCAACAATTCATGACTCTGTTTTTTGAGGCAGGGTCTGGCTCTGTCACCCAGGCTGGAGTGCAGTGGCAAGATCTCAGTTCACTGCAGCCTTCAACTCCCGGCCTCAAGTGATCCTCCACCTCAGCCTTCCGAGTAGCTGGGACTACAGGCACAAACCACCGCACCCAGCTAATTTGTGTATTTTTTTGTAGATATGAGGTTTCACCATATTTCCCAGGGTGGTCTTGAACTCCTGAGCTCAAGTGATCCTCCCACCTCACTCTCCCAAAGTACTGGGATTACAGGTGTGAGCCACCATGCCAGCTGACTCCTTTCCATTCTGATAGATGTAAACACTGAGAAATCTTCACATAAACAATAGGGGCCAGGCGCGGTGGCTCACACCTGTAATCCCAGCACTTTGGGAGGCTGAGGCAGGCAGATCACGAGGTCAGGAGATCAAGACCATCCTGGCTAACACGGTGAAACCCCGTCTCTACTAAAAATACAAAAAATTAGCTGGGCACGGTGGCAGGCGCCTATAGTCCCAGCTACTCAGGAGGCTGAGGCAGGAGAATGGTGGGAACTCGGGAAGCGGAGCTTGCAATGAGCCAAGATCACGCCACTGCACTCCAGCCTGGGCGACAGAGCAAGACTCCGTCTCAAAAACAAAAAACAAAAAAAAACAAAAAAACACACAGAAAAACAACAATAGGAATAAGTAGAAACAGAAGAAGGGAGGCTGAGCACAATAGCTCATGCCTATAATCCCAGCACTTTGGGAAGCTGAGGTGGGAAGATGGCTTGATCCCAGAAGGCAGAAGTTGTAGTGACCCGAGATCACACCATTGCACTCCAGCCTGGGTGACAGCAAGACTCTGTCTCAAAAGAAAGAAAAGAAAAGAAAGTATGTTCTTCTTTAGTAAAGTGGGCATAGGCAATCAGGCATTTGAGAACGGAGAAGTAGGAAAGAAAAACAGTGAAGAATACATGTGGATAATGAGAATAAATAAGGTCTAATATTTGATAGCACAACAGGAGGACTACAGTCAATAGTAATTTGTATATTTAAAAATAACTAAAATAGGCCAGGCGTGGTGGCTCATGCCTGTAATCCCAGCATTTTGGGAGGCCAAGGCGGGTGGATAATTTGAGGTCAGGAGTTCGAGACCAGCCTGACTAACATGGAGAAACCCCATCTCTACTAAAAATACAAAATTAGCTGGGTGTGGTGGCACATGCCTGTACTCCCAGCTACTCAGGAGGCTGAGGCAGGAGAATCACTTGAACCTGGTAGGCGGAGGTTGCAGTGAGCCGAGATCGCACCACTGCACTCCAGCCTGGGCAACAACGGCAAAACTCCGTCTCAAAAAAAAAAAAAAAAAAACAGGCTGGGCGCAGTTGCTCATGCCTGTAATCCCAGCACTTTGGGAGGCTGAGGCAGGTGGATCACAAGGTCAGGAAATCGAGACCAGCCTGGCCAACACAGTGAAAACCTGTCTCTACTAAATATAAAAATTAGCTGGGTGTGGTGGCATGCCCCTGTATTCCCAGCTACTCAGGAGGCTGAGGCAGGAGAATCGCTTGAACCCAGGAGAAGGAGGCTGCAGTGAGCCGAGACCACACCATTGCACTCCAGCCTGGGTGACAGAGTGAGACTCCGTCTCAAAAAAAAAAAAAAAAAAAAAAAAAAAAAAAAAAAAAACAACAACAACTAAGAGTATAATTGGATTGCTTGTAACACAAAGGATAAATGCTTGAAGGGACAGATACAGATACCGCATTTTCCATGATGTGATTATTGCCCATCACATGCCTGTATCAAAACATCTCATGGACCCCATGAATATATTTACCTACTCTGTAACCACAAAAAATAAAAATTATTTTAAAAAATGTTTTAGGCTTATTCACAATTTTTCTTAAAATATTAAATATAGTCTACCAATGCAAAAAACGAAGAAAAAGAATACATGTGGAAGATGATGTTCTAAAAACCAATTCCTTTAAAACTTTCCTTGCTTGCACTACTTTGGAAAGTTTTGATGTACCCCAGGAGTATAGTGACTACCCATAGCTTTAAGGGGATTTTTCAGATCCTCAGCTTTTTTGTTTAAGAGACAGGGTCTCACTGTCTTGCCCAGGCTGAAGTGCAGTGGCATGATCATAGCTCACTGCAGCCTTAACTTCCTGGGCTCAAATGATCCTCCTGCCTCAGCCTCCTGAGTAGTGAGGCATGCAAAACCATATCCAGCTGATTTTTTAAAAATCTTTTGTAGGGATGGGATCTTGCTATGTTGCCCAAGCTGGTTTCAAATGCCTGGCCTCAAGCAGTCCTCCCACCTTGGCCTCCCAAAGCAGTGGGATTATAGGCATCAGCCACCGTGCCTGCCCAGATTCTCAGCTTTTACAAATGTTCTAAGTATAAGCTTGTGATAGGAATCCCCTTTGCCCTCTGGCAGCTTCTCAGCTTAAATTCCAAGGAAGAGAGCCCACTGGGATCCTTCAAGCTTTGAAAGGAATCTTGTTACCCCACTGTGAGATGTGTCAGTCTGTGTGCTACTGTCCTGGGTTTCTGGGTGAGGGACAGCCAGCTGGCTCTTCCAGTCCCGAAGCTGGCGGGAGAGAACCTCCAGAATGACAAGAGAGCTCAGCAGGTTATCTTCCAAGTCATGTCGAGACAAGGCAGTCAGATCTGGAGGCCGGCTGCAGCAGAAACAGAAGAACATGACAAAAAGAAAGGGAGGGGAAGGGATGGGAGGGGAAGGTCCAGGATAATGGAACTCACGAGGCGCAAGAACATAGGGGCACTTACCCACACAGGAGCCGCTCTGTCTCAGAAGTACTGTCCTTGGTGCCAACCAGGCCTGCCTGGGATGTGTTTGTACTCTTTTCCTGTGGTGCTGAGGGAGTAAACCAAGTCCCCACCGAGCAAGTAGAGAAAGGGGTAGTGCCAATTGCAGCATCCCGAAGCATCAAGGGAATGGATAAGCTTTGGCGGAGATTTTCCAGCATGACGGAGGTATTTACACCTTTTTCCAGCCAGGCCAGTGGGGACATCCAAGACTCTGTATCAGAGCCAAGAATCCTACCATCTTCTATTGCTGGGCCTGGAGCTGCTTGGGATTCCATTTCTACTAGATTTGGTGTCAGGCATGTGGACAGAATATCTTCCACATTTGAGACAAGTGCTTGATCTTCTGATTCAAACTCCTTAGGGTGTGTAGGAAAGCTCATTTCTCTTTCCTCCATAGCTCCATGCTCTACAATTTCCTCCTCTGGGTCCACATGATTGACAGGGAAATCTGCTGCCAAGGCAGTTGAAGGGGAAAGCCAGAGAAAAGAGGAAGGCAAGAAGGCGTTACTTTCAGAAGGTACTACTAAGTCCTCAGGCACAGCCTCAGTCCTACTGTCCCTCAGGCTTTCCTTGGAGCAATTTAGTTGTTCAGAAGAGGGATCTGGTGGAGACTCTAAGAGATGGGACGGAGATTCCTGAAAGATAAGTTTCTCAGATACAGCAGCAACAACTTCTGAAAACCTGTCTTCCATGCAGGGTGCCACCTCCTCTCTCACCAGATCTCCTGTTCTCAAAGGTTCATTTAAAGATATGCTGTTTGTCTCTGCCATGGTATCTAAATGGGCCTCAAATGTCATGTCTTGCTGCTGCCCCAGTGGAGATGGTAGAAGGACGATGGTTTTAACCACATAGTTGTCCAGTGGGTCTACTGCTTCCTCAGACGTTTTAGGAGTAGAGCTAGTTTGGGGAACTGGATCTAGAGGCTGCTCATCTGATTCATGCTGACAGGCTTCCAGCCACTTTGAGGAATGACTGAAATGTTCTGAAGGGAAGTCTGTCCTCTTGGCATTTACAAAATCCACTGGAGATGAGTTGTTGCTGCCTTCCTGCCAAAGGAAACAAAAGTAGTTGTCTAAGGCGGTCAATTCGGTTCCCAACATACAATTACGAGTGCAAGATAGTGTCTAAACTCAAAAAAGAAAAGAATTCTTACTACCTCTGCTTAGGTAAGAACTTGGCTAATCTTGGTTGCTCATATAGAGACCCAATAGTAGGGAAAGAAAAGCTGCTAAGCCATTTTGGGTCCTTCCAAGTGAACCAGCCTACACTATAAACAGGCTGACAGCCGGGTGTGGTGGCTCACGCCTGTAATCCTAGCACTTTGGGAGGCCGAGGCGGGTGGATCACCTGAGGTTAGGAGTTCGAGACCAGCCTGGCCAACATGGTGAAACCTTGTCTCTACTAAAAATACAAGAATTAGCCAGGTGTGGTGGCGGGCACCTGTAATCCCAGCTACTCAGGAGGCTGAGGCAGGAGAATCGCTTGAACCCGGGAGGCAGAGGTTGCAGTGAGCCAAGATCGTGCCATTGCACTCCAGCCTGGGCAGCAAGAGCGAAACTCCGTCTCAAAAAAAAAAAAAAAAAAAAAAAA